>NC_045545.1:99236851-99301884 GCF_009769535.1 Thamnophis elegans | reverse complement strand
GCCCAAAAACGCCACCTGAAACGGCCAAAAACAGGTGTTTTAGGGCTGTTTTCAGGCTGTTTTTGGCCCAAAAACTGTTGAAAAGGGGCCTGAAAACCAGACTAAAAACGCCCCCCAAACAGCCAAGAACTATGCCCACTCACGCCAGCCAGCTGCTCTTCAAGTTTTCAGTGCTGCGACGGCGCTCACATACATGCCCTTCCCGGTTAGGACACTCGGTGCCCAAAAGCTTTGCCATCTCTGCCCTCGCGAACCCCACCCTGGATTCCCACCAGGAAAAGCTCCCTTGGGCTCCTTCCCGCGTCTCCCAACTTCTTAAGCGCTCGGCTCCCGGAAAGCAGCTGCAAAGGAGGGCTGTTTCCAGGAGGTGGAATTAAGCGCCAGGCGCTTAATTCCAGGAGGTCAACCTGAGGCTGGAGCAGTTTTTTCTGCTGCACCTAAATCCAAAAATAGCAGCAGGGAGGAAGATCTGGGCTCCCCTTGGGGGGAAGGGGTGGGGTGGGGTTGGAACCCTTCCCAGCTATGGAAAAACCACGTCATACTTTCCTGGAGGAGCGCAAAGGATCCGCCTTGCCCAGAGCCTCCCACTGCCTTCCTCCAGCTTTTGATTCCAAAAGGTTTCGGCAGAATCTGGACTTCAGATTCTGCAACCTTCAGCCAGAAGAAGGAATATTTGAGCATATCGGCATCCTAAGAAGATACACATTGCACGTCTTTCTGTCCCTGGGGCTCCCCAGGAGCTGAGTTCCTGCAATACGGAGAGCTGGAAAGATCTCTCTCCCTCCCTCTCCCTCCCTCTCCCTCCCTCTCTCTTTTCTCTGTCTCTCTCCATCCCCCCTCTCTCTTTGTGTGTTTGTGTGTCTCACATATATACTTTATGTTTTTCTCTCTTTCTCTCTTCTCTCTCTCTCTCTCTCTGTGTGTGTCTCACACACACACTTTATGTTTCTCTTCTTTTCTCTCTCTCGTCTCACTCACTCACCTCACTTTCTGTGTGTGTGTGAGAGAGATAGAAAGATATATAAGAATGAAAGTGATGATGATGCAAAAAAAAAGATGTGGAGACTCTGGAAAGAGTGCAGAGAAGAGCAACAAAGAGGATTAGGGGACTGGAAGATAAAACATGAAGAACGGTTGCAGGAACTGGGTACGTCTAGTTTAATGAAGAGAAGGACCAGGGGAGACATGATAGCAGCCTTCTGATATCTTAGGGATTGCCACAAAGAAGAGGGAGTCAAACTATTCTCCAAGGCACCTGAGGGCAGGACAAGAAGCAATGGGTGGAAACTAATCAAGGAGAGAAGCAACCTAGAACTGAGGAGGAATTTCCTGACAATGAGAACAATTCATCAGTGGAACAGAAGTTGCCTCCAGAAGATGTGAATGCTCCAACACTGGAGATTTTTAAGAAGAGACAGGAAAGTCATTTGTCTGAAATGTAGAGGGTCTCCTGCTTGAGCTGGGGGCTGGACTAGAAGACCTCCAAGGTCCCTTCCAACCTTGTTATTCTGTAATACTACTGTTTTTGGCAGGTTGGGGCAGGTGCTGATGCTGACCAATCCATTAATCCTTCCATCATGTCTTTTTCTCAGTCTCCAAGGGATGCCCTTGCAATAAATTCGCAGTAGGAGACAACCTGCCAATGTTTTGGTCCAGGCACCAGGAAGGGCAGACAGACAGAAGACTATCGCAGTGCATCTTTAAAAACCAACTGGAACTCAGAAGACACTGAAAACTGCTTAATTGAACAACCCAGGGACACAATCTGTGAGCAACCTAGAACAAGTTAAGTCCCAAAAGGCCAGAGGATTTCTGGAAGGCTTTGCTGGCTGGGGAATTCTGGGAGTTGAAGTCCACAAGTCTTAAAGTTGCCAAGGTTTGACCCTAATGTGCCAGGAGCCTGCATCACTGTGCAAAAAACTTTACCGGAACGTAAACGCTGCCCGTTTGGCACACAAAGTGAACTTCGCTCAGGTGTCGGAGCCAAATTCGCCATCTGGCCTACGGACACCCTGACCCACATTCTTCCCCTTTGCCTCTCCTCTCCGTCCACCCCCCTCCCCCCCCATTCTGCGCATGATGGATGAGCGAGCCGCAGGATCAGTTCTGCAGCCCACCCCATGCAAGTCCCTACAGTGGAAAGAATGTGCGAATGTACATAACAAGGTTAGAAATATTGTACGGGGAAATCATACGTCAATTAACCCAGGTCTCCACAAAGTTACTGATTGGCAGCCTCCGAAATCCTTTAAACTCTCTCAAACATGAGAATGAAATACGGATGTCAAACTTTAAACACACACAAGCAAACATACGAAACTCAGTTACGAAACAATGTAAAGATCATTCTAATGCTTGCAATTCAAAGAGAGGGACTCCATCCACTTCTCTTGACTTAATTAAGCCCTTCTCTGGCTCTAGCAATAGCAATAGCAGTTAGACTTATATACCGCTTCATAGGGCTTTCAGCCCTCTCTAAGCGGTTTACAGAGTCAGCCTATCACCCCCAACAACAATCCGGGTCCTCATTTCCCCCACCTCGGAAGGATGGAAGGCTGAGTCAACCCTGAGCCGGTGAGATTTGAACCACTGAACTGCAGATAACAGTCAGCTGAAGGGGCCTGCAGTACTGCACCCTAACCACTGCACCACCTTGGCTCTCTACACGTACTGACACTCCTCCAGGGTCTCCCTAAAACCAGAACACCCCTCAAGACCCAAACCAAGGACAATCTCCCCTATGAAGCCCCATTTTTTCTGCAGCTGACTCCTTGGACAAATCTCTTGGCTTTTTGGAATAAATAATTCTCCTTTCCTTCCAGCTCCCTGGATTTCCTTTTGATTTGTTCCTGCGCAATCCCCCGCTGGAGCTGGAACCCCGAATCTTTCCGCTGACGCTAACCTGCGTTGGGCTCCAGGTTGACATTTAGCAGGTCCTTGTAGCCACATTCAGAGCCCAGCTCCCCATTGTAGCTGGTGGTAGCGGCCGAAATCCTCAGCCGGCAGGGCTGTTCCTCGGGCGTGTTGTTGCTGATGACCACAAAAACGTCAAAGTCGCAGCCGTTGTTCATCCCCTCGGAAGCCTTGATCCGGAGAGCCAGACCTTCCTCCTGAAGGGCCGGCATCTTCTCGTGCTTCGCCTGCTCGAAGGAGGCTCTCTCCTCCTCCGAATCTGCAGTCAAAAGAGGAGGAAAGAAACCTGGAAAATGTCCTTTTGGTGGGGAGGGGGCTACCCAGAGGGCACCTTCTCTCCCTTCACTTGGGTAGGAGGGACCTGCTGTGGTCTGCCGGGGGCTGGTGGAGCTGGTAGCAGATTCGGACAGTGAGGAGGTTGGGGAGGAACATGGGCCAGTCCTGAGTCTGGGAAACGCTTGGACGAGGGCTCTGGTCGCGCGGCACGACAAAACCGCGTTCGACTAAAGCGCGCCCGATTAAACCGCGTTGCTGACGTCATCAACAGGGCGACAACAGCGAGCGCGGAGAAAGAAGGGTGCTTTAAATAGCGCTTTGAAAGCAAGCCGATTCAACTTAAGGTAAGGGTTAGCTTTAGGGTTAGCTTTAGGGTTAGGTTTAGGGTTAGGTTTAGGATTAGGTTTAGGGGTTAAATTTAGGTTTAGCGTTTACAGCATGCTTTTTTCTCCGCGCTGTTGTCGCGCTGTGATGACGTCAGCTACGCAGTTTCGTCGAACGCGGTTTTGTGGTGGAACCCTCTGGTCGCAGGCAGAGAGGGGTCCAGGGCCGTATGGCAGCTATCAGCTGCCTCCGGAGCCTCCAGCATCGGACAGCAGTGAGGCAGAGGAACAGGGGGAGTCTGTTCCCAGTGTGTGCATGCGCAGGGCTGCCGGAAGGCAAGAACAGGTAAGACAAAAGGGGCGACTCAGGAGAAAGGCTTGGAGATGATTGGCCCCCTCCCATAGGACGTAAAGGCGGAAAATGTGCTCCGTGTGGCTTTGCAAAGCTAACTGCCAATTAGGTCTTTAGCAGAGTTTCAAGGGCGGTAAAGGTGGGCGCTTATCAGCCTTATTCCGAAGGACTTTGGCAGACTTCGGTCGGACTCTTTACAAACTATTCGGGACTCATTAATGTGCTGCGAATGAACATAATTCACAGCCGTTGAAATAAAAAGAGGGTTTTTGGGGACTGTGTCTGCTTTTTACTGTATCAGGAAGCCTCGGTCAGAACAGGAGACACGGCCAAAACCCAACTTATTTCTAAAGAAACTCTACCGGCTGAGCTGGGTTGTTTTCTAGCAGAGGTTTCACTGCTCAAATTACGTGCAAATAGTCCTGGACTTACAACAGTTCTTTTAATGACCGTTTGAAGTTACAACAGTATGGGGGGAAAGGGACTTTGCTGAACAATACGGTCACTAATTGAATAATTGAAGTGATTCGCTTAACAAGGTAGGTGGTAAAACGGGGGCCAAACACACTTGACAAACGTCTCGCCTAGCAATGGAAATGTGGAGCGCCGTTGTGATGGTTAAAAGTCCAGGACTGGCTTTAATGTCATTGCTGCGTTTCAACCCTGAGCAACAAATATTCTCCTTTATTAGAACTCTGCACATGCTTAGAAGCTCCAAATGGCCAACTGATGGAGGGATATGCAAAACATGGAACAAAAGCACTACTAGACCCATGTTTCTCAGCCTCAGAGACTTTAACTCCTGGGAGTTAAAGTCCAGACGTCTTAAAATTTGGGCTTCCATTAAACATTCTCATGACAGTTAACAAGTGGTGCTCAATTTACGACCGATTCTTTAGCACCGATTCAAAGTTACAACGGATCTCTTCAGGGCAACATTCAAGGCAGGCAGATTCAAAGTTCTCATGATCGTTCCCACGGTGATATGATTGCTCGGCAACTGACCGGCACTTAGGCCTGTTTCTGGTGACTGCAATTAATGTTTTTGCCAGAATCTGGCCTTGGTTTCCAGCAAAACAAAAGTGGGGGGGGGGAATAGAGCCACGGTGGGCAAATGGATTTGCTTAATGACGGCTGCGTTCACTTTAGGACCATGATTTAGTTAAACGACCCCCACCCAAAGGTCAAGTGGGAATCCACTTAAGGATTGGCATGAGTTATGATTGTAATTCCCGGCTCAATTACGGCGTATTTCCTGCCAGGATGAGCTCAAGGGTACCCGCCCAGTTTTTCCCACGGCCCCTCCGAGTACCTTCCCGGTGCTTGTAGGTGTGGGTGATGTCCTCCTTGGTGTCCTTCCCCACGCTCTTGGTGCTGATGTTCTTGCCCACAAAGGTGGGGTGTATGGTCTTCTTGCGGGACATGTCGCTCTGAAGCATCAGGTAGGCCACTTCGGCGTTGACCTCAGCAAAGACGAACTTCACATCGTACTTGAAGTCCAGCTGTCCATCCTTGACGGCTTTCACCGGAGTTGGCCCACAGCAGTAGACTCCTGCGGAGGGAGCACATAGGACATGGAAGAAGAGGGTTGGAAGGGACCTTGGCGGCATCAAGTCCAGCCCCCCAACCCAAGCAGGAGACCCTACAATATTTCCGATAGATGGCAGTCCAGTGTCTTCTTGAAAGCCTCCAGAGATGAAGCTCCCACAACTTCCGAAGGCAACTTCTGTTCCATGGGTTGATGGTTCTCACTGTCAGGAAATTCCTCCTTATTTCCAGGTTGAATCTCTCCTTGGTCAGTTTCCATCCATTGTTCCTTCTCTGGCCTTCAAAAGTGCTTTGGAGAATAGATTCATCCCCTTCCTCCTCTCTGTGGCAGCCCCTCAAATATTGGAACACTGCTATATCATGTCTCCCCTGGTCCTTCTCTTCCCTAGACTAGCCAGGCCCAGTTCCTGCAACCGTTCTGCGTATATTTGAGCCTCCAGTCCCCTCATCATCCTGGTTGCTCTTCTCTGCACTCTTTCCAGAGTCTCAACCTCTTTTTTATAGTGTGGTGACCAAAACGGGATGCAGGATTCTAGGTGTGGCCTTACTAAGGCTTTGTAGAGTGGTATTAGTACCTCCTTTGATCTTGATTGTATCCCTCTATTAATGCAACTTAAGCTGTTCCACTGGTTAATTGTCCTCACTGTTAGGAAGTTTCTCCTTAATTCTAGGTTTCTTCTCTCCTTGATTAGTTTCCATATGTTCTGTCTTGTCGTGCCTTCAAGTGCTTTGGAGAATAGATTTACCTGCTCTTGTGGAAACCCTTGGAAAATTGGAACACTGCTATCAGGTCACCCCACTATAAAAAAAGATGTGGAGACTCTGGAAAGAGTGCAGAGATGAGCAACCAGGATGATGAAGGGACTGGAGGCTCAAACATACGATGGATGGGTGCAGGAACTGGGCCTGGCTGGTCTAGGGAAGAAAAGGACCAGGGGAGACAGGAGAGCATCTTCCAATATCTCAGGGGCTGCCACAAAGAAGAGGGTGGGATGGGGTAGGGGTTAATTTATTCTCCGAAGCACCCGAAGGCCAGAGAAGGAGCAATGGATGGAAACTAATCCAGGAGAGATTCAACCTGGAAATAAGGAGGAAATTTCTGACAGTGAGAACAATCCACCCATGGAAGAGAAGTTGCCCTCGGAGGTTGTGGGAGCTTCATCACTGGAGGCTTCCAAGAAGAGATTGGTCAGAAATGATGTGTAAAGTCTCCTGTTTCATTGGACTAGATGCCCTAAAAGGTCTCTTCCATCTCTGTTATTCTGTTATTCTCCTTTCATTAAGCTAGACATTCCCAATTCCTGCCACCGTTCTTCATTCATTGTTATCCTCCAGTCCCCTGATCATCTTTGTTGCTCTTCCCTGCACTCTTTCCAGAGTCCCACCCATCTTTTTTGACATCAGGGCTGGATGCCGTGTTCCAAGTGTGGACGTGGCAGGTCCATCCCAGACCCTCCCTTAGCCTTTTGGGGGAGACCTGGTAGCACAACCTCTCCATCGCTCACCTTCACTCTTTTCCTGCGGAGTTGGGTCCAAGGCCTGCCATCCGTCATAGCCGCTGGGAAGGTCTGGACGGGCCATCCAACATTCCACCCAGCAATGATAATTCCTGGGTCAAGGAGAAGAAAAGGAGAAAGAACAATTGAGGAGATCCAGGCACAGCCTCCTCCTCCTCCTCCTCCTCCTCCTCCTCCTCCTCCTCCTCCTCCTCCTCCTCCACATTCCTTCTGAGGTTATACAGGATGGAAATGTCCACTGGGCTCCCAGGGATAGGAGGCCTGGATTCATTGCACATTCTCCATCATCTACAGAACAAGGTAGTAGGTAGACAAGGTAGACCCCCGGTAATAAAATGGTCTACCTGACTCAGGGCCCTTGGCTGAGCAACCACAGGGAGCAAATCTTGAACCACTGCTGGGAAAGGTGTTTGTGTGTTGCAAACATAATCCTCTATAATTAATGACTGTGGAAAAAGAAAGCAAAGGGGGAGCCAATAGGGAGAGGTGCCTTGGGTGCAATCCTAAAACATCTGGAGCAGGGGTGAAATGCTACCAGTTCACCAGAACCAGTAGTAAAGTATCCTTTATAAAGTGTGTGTGTGTGGGGGGGAAGGTTCCGACAAATGTTCGGCTCACAGCTGATTCACGTGACTGTCGGAAACTTTCCCCCCCACTTTTTAAAGCATTTTTTTCCTGCCGATTCGGGCAAATAGGTAGGAAAAAAGTGCTTTGAAAAGTGAAAAACGTTGGCCATGCCCACCCAGTCACATGACACCACCACCACCAAGCCACACCCATAGAACCGGTGGCAAAAGAAATAAATTTCACCACTGATCTGGAGCATATCTTGAATACCAGCGGCATTGACAAAATCCCTATTAGTCAATTGCAAAAGGCAGCTGTACTCAGAGCGGCTTATCTTCTGCATCTAACATCATCAAATGACCACATCTGCCTTTTGCAGGTCCTTGGGAAGCACTCAAGAGGTGGACAAAACTGCCAAATCCAGTCTGAGCATCCAGCCGGCTATGCAACAAACAACGACAACAACAACAACAACAACAACATCGGCATTGACCCAATTACCATCGGTCAATTGCAAAAGGCAGCTTGACTTGGAACAGCTCACATCCTGTGACGTTACATGAGAGGAGGGTTGGTAACGGAAAATTGTGTTGCCGAACTGGTAGAGACAGCAGGCTGGCCACGCCCCTGAACCGGTTCCCTGTTGCCGGCATGGTTTTTACTCTGTTTTTAATGTTCTGCACATGTGGAGAACAGTTTCTCAGCAATTGCGCACACGCGCATAACGCATGCCCTGCATGTGCGTGCGCAAAATGGCACTCACAGCGAACCAGCTGTAATGCTGGCTGCGACCCACTCCTGTATTATATCTAACCCGGCCAAACAGCCACATCTGTCTGCCCGGAGTCCTTCACAGCTGGACAAAAATGACAAATCTGGTCTGAACATCTGTCTGATGCTGCAATCAACCATCATAATAATAATCGGGATCTTGAATTGCACAATTTGGGAGGCGGTGGAGGTTGTGGCCACGCAAGGAGCTCCAGATTTCCTGGTTAGGAAAGAGCCTTCGCTTCCCGTTGTGACTGGAGAAGTCCCAGGTTCCCACCAACCTCTGGCCAGGATACTGCAAAGCTCAATTAAGCCGGTCAATGATCCAGACCAAGAGGATCAAAGCCTCTGGAAGGGTCAAGGGCAGTCATGGCACCTCCCACCCTCCATGAGGTCATTCGGCCAATGACGCAAGTTACGGCAGGATCTGGGCAAGATGATCGTGATGTATGGATCTCTTTCCTATTTCCCAACTCTTTTTTTTATTTTTTTTTAAGGTTCAAAGTTTTATTTTCTTTTAAAACAAACATTTCATCATTCCTCAATCAGTGAGGCATCGGAGTGCAATTTTTGTCTGTGTGTCAAAATAGTTCTAGTTTACCACCAAATTCTTGTCTAGCCTAATGTATACCCCTCCCTCCCTCCATTGTAGACACATCTACAATAAGGAAAACATTAAACAAGAATGGAGTACATGGGAGGACACCACGGAGGAAGCCATTGCTGTCCAAAAAAAAAAATATTGCAGCACGTCTGAAGTTTGCAAAAGAGCACCTGGATCTTCCACAGCACTACTGGCAAAATATACTGTGGGCAGATGAAACCAAAATTGAGTTGTTTGGGAAAAACACACAACACTATGTGTGGAGAAAAAAAGGCACAGCACACCAACATCAAAACCTCATCCCCACTGTAAAAACATGGCGGAGGGAGCATCATGGTTTGGGGCTGCTTTGCTGCCTCAGGGCCTGGACGGATTGTTGTCATTGATGGGGAAATGAATTCCAGAGTTTATCAAGACATTTTGCAGGAAAACGTACGACCATCTGTGTTGTAACATAAGTGTAGGCATGCATAGCTATGCTGGAACACGTATAGCAATAGCAATAGCAATAGCAATAGCAGTTAGACTTATATACCACTTCATAGGGCTTCCAGCCCTCTCTAAGCGGTTTACAGAGTCAGCATATCGCCCCCACAGTCTGGGTCCTCATTTCACCCACCTCGGAAGGATGGAAGGCTGAGTCAACCCTGAGCCGGTGAGATTTGAACCGCCGAACTGCAGATAACAGTCAGCTAAAGTGGCCTGCAGTGCTGCACCCTAACCACTGTGGCACCTCGGCTCTGTATACAACAGCAGTAATCATTTACCATAAGATCAGTAATACAAACTGCTGACTCTGAAGCATTAAGTAGGGCAGAAGTCACAAACTCTTAACTCTAAGCACTAAGTAGGTCAGAGGTCACAACTGGTTAACTCTCAGCACTAACTAGGGGTCAAAAGTTTGCGTGCTGACTCTGCAGTATCAACTAGGGGTCAGAAGTTTGCATGCTAGTAAAAGATTTATTTGCTGACTATGGGCATTCTCTAGGTTCAGAGGTCTACATGGAAGTGAATGAGTTACCATATACCATAGACTGGTACAATCATGATTGGTCCACATAGACCACGTGACAATAGCAATAGCAGTAGACTTATATACCGCTTCATAGGCCTTTCAGGCCTCTCTAAGCGGTTTACAGAGAGTCAGCATATTGCCCCCAACAATCTGGGTCCTCATTTTACCCACCTCGGAAGGATGGAAGGCTGAGTCAACCCTGAGCCGGTGAGATTTGAACCGCTGAACTGCTGATCTAGCAGTAGCCTGCAGTGCTGCATTTAACCACTGCGCCACCTTGGCGCCACCTACACAAGGAAAGGGTGACTCCACCCTTTCCTTGTGTATGCTCAATAAAAGAGGCCTCCGGACTCTGTTCTGGGTCGGCTCATCCCGAGAGAAGACCTGCCTCTGAGTCTTCCTTCATCATTGGCCTCATGGGCGACCCGCGGAGAAATCGCACATCTGTCTGCCAACTGAAGCTCCGCAGGGGATGGGTGATGCAACAGGACAATGACCCAAAGCATACAAGTACGTCAACACAAAAATAGCTTCAACAGCACAGAATACGCCCTCTGGAGTGGCCCAGTTAGAGTCCTGACCTCAACCCGATTGAAATGCTGTGGCATGAACTTAAGAGAGCCATTCACACCAGACATCCCAAGAATATTGATACACTGAAAGAGTTTTGTGAAGAGGAGTGGTCCAAAATTACTCCAGATCGTTGTGCAGGTCTGATCTGCAACTACAGGAAACGTTTGGTTGAGGTTATTGCTGCCAAAGGAGGGTCAACCAGTTATTAAGTATGTGGTTCACATACTTTTTCCTCCCTGTGAATGTTTACATGTTATGTGCAATTAAACCATGGCAACATCTAATGTTTGTGTAGTATTATTTTCAGCAGAATGTGTTTGTCTATTGTTGTGACTTAGATGAAGTCCAGAGCACACTTTATGACCAATTCATGCAAAACTCCACGTAATCCCAAGGGGTTCACATACTTTTTCTTGCAACTGTTATAAGAGTTGTTGACTTACAGCCATTCATGTAGTGACCAGTGTTACGCCGCCGCTGAAAACAGTGACTCACGACCGTTTTTCACGCTTACGACCATTGCAGTATTTCCCTGGTCACATGATCCAAATCGAAATGCTTGGCAACTGACCCGTATTTATGACGGCCGCCGTGTCCTAGGGACGCGTGGTCCCAGTTTGCGACCTTCTGACACGCAAAGTCCACGAGGAAATCAGATCCAGTTAACAAGCGGGTGACTCAATGAACAACGGCAGCGATTCACTTAACAGCGGCGGCAAGAAAGGTTGTGAAAGGGGGCAAACCTGACTTAAAAACTGCCATGGAAATGTTGGGCTCAACTGCCGTCCTAAGTCGAGGACTGCTTATAAACAAACGAACACCAAACATCAGAGCCAGAGGCCTCCCTTGGGGAAGTCCCAGCTCTCTGCTTCGCCTGAGGTGTCTTATATTACAAAAATAAAAATAGTAATAATAATAACGGTACTGATTTCCGAGAAGCCCTGAAATTTTCTTAGAAAAGCTCAGAGCAAAAGGACGTTATCTGGGAGGGTGACGGCCCTTCTGTGGCTGGGGAAGCATCGTGCTGGTAAGAGGCAGTTTGGGGAAGAGAAACCACCCCACCCACCCATGAGAAAAAGGCAAAACCCAAATAAAGAAATAAATTGGAAACCGAGCCTTTTGCTTAGGGAAGGAAGAGCAAATCCTCCCCCTTACACAACTCACGAAGGAGAAATTGAAAAGGACGGACTGGGAGATTAGCAATCAGGCTGCCTGAAAAAACAAGATTAAGGCTTTTCTGTGTTCCGGCTGGGGGTCCCATTGACGGCCTTTGCCCGTGTTAGCGGGGTCCTTGAGCAAACAGGGTGCTGAGGTCAAGGGTGAAGCTGCAAAACCTTGGGGGGGGGAGGAGGAAGGAAAGGGGGAGAGGAAGTGAGCAGAGGGAGGGGCAGGAAAGGGGGGGTGTCCCAGCGCTGAGTCACCCCATCTCGCCCGCGGTGCAGACGGGACGGAGGGAGTTATGCAGGTGAGGCCAGCAGCTCCGTGTCCTGAAATGTGGGGGCAGCTTGTAAGGCTGGCTTTCCGCAGAAAAGGATGAGTTTTAGGACTTAGGATTGTGTGTGTGTGTGTGGGGGGGAAGGAGTTGTGTTAGCCTTGCGGTAGTTGAGAGTGTTAGTATTTGCTAGCCATAATGATAAAAAAAAAAAAAGAACCACCGTATATAAATACATTCTTGTTCTTATTAAAACTATGTTAACACCCCCCCACCCCACCCCCCACAATCCCCATCCCTAATCCTCCCGACTTCCCAGGGCCCACACCTGGCGCTACCTTCTGTCTAAAATATCTTGTGTACATATGGATTAAAAAATAAAAGTAATATATCAAAAGAAAAAAAAACAGAGAAAGAAAAAAAAAAAAAAAAAGGAAAAAAAGAAAAGAGAAAAGAGAAAAAAAAAAAAAAAAGGGAAACCACTCTTTGTGTTGATCTCAGCCCCCCATCTTTATCTATGCTTAAATAGTATAAATCATTCTATCTATATTTTATTCTCATCTCTTACTTCTTTGCTATTTACCCCAACCTTCTGTAGACTCTCCCGTTCCCTTCCTAAACCTCATGATCCCTTCCAATAAAATTTAAGCAGCGTGGTTCATGCCATATATTCAAATATAACTTTACAGACAAGTAATCAAACTTTCCCTTCTAGTAAAATTTAAACAACGTAAATAATCTTTCTTTACCCCTTTTTCAAACAGTAATTCAAAATAATAAATAACTTAGTTCATTCCACATTCATTTTACCTTCATCCCTCACTTGTCTGATATTTACCACTATCAAATTTATACTAGCATTTGTTTAAAATATAACTCAGAATGATTTGTAGCATGAATCATTCCACATATTCCAATAATACTTTCAGCAAGAGTCAGTTAACCTTCTATTTTAAGGTAGTCCCTTCTAACAGAGTTTAAACAACATAAGTCATTCTGCATTCTTTTTACAGTTATCTTCCCAAGCGGCTTCCTGTTCTAATAAGCTTTAAACAACGTAGATTTTGCCCTCTTCCCTTGCTTGTCTGATATTTACCACAAATAACGTAGTTCATTCCACATGCATTTTACCCTCATCTCTTGCTTGTCTGATATTTACCACTATCAAATTTATACTAGCGTTTATTTAAAAAGTGACTCAGAACTATTACAACCAACTTTCCCTTCAAATAAAAGTTAAATAGCATGGATCATATTCAAATAATACTTTCAGCAAGAGTCAGTTAACCTTCTATTTTAAAATAATCCCATCTAACAAAGTTTAAACAACATAAATCATTCCGCATTCTTTTAACCACTATCAAATTTATGCTAACGTTACTTTAGAATCTAGCTCAAAGTAGTTTCACCCAGCTTTCCCTTCTGATAAAAATTAGTCCACTTTTTCTACCGGAGAGAGGTCTCAAACCCCCATTCAGTCCTCAACTTTAGGAAGTCTTTTGAAGTATCTAAATTCTCGATCTGCGTTCTTCTGCTTCTCTGAGGGAGGAGGGGCTGCCCCCTCCATCTTGCAGCCGCATGGCCAGCCGTTTGCTTTCTCCTTCCGCTTGTCTCTCCTCTCTTCCTAGCGCGTCAGGAAGTCCCGCCTTCAGAATCCTACAATAGAAATCTTGAGCCTCCGAAACAGAGTTAAGACGAAATCTTTGATTCTCAAATGTAACTGTAATACCGGCAGGGGCCTCCCATCTGTATCGAATCTGTTGACTCCTAAGCTCCTTAGTTAAAAAGGTGTAATTCCTTCTTGCCTTCAACATCTGAAAAGGAATATCTTTGAAAACAATCAGGTCCTGGCCTTCAACTCGAAAACTGTTATTATGAAACTTTTGCACAATCGCATTTCTAGATTCTTTTGTGGAAAAATGTATAATTATGTCCCTCGGGAGTTGTCGCTGTTCCGCTATCAATGAGTTCTGGCGATAGATTTTCCGAATCTGCCAATCAAAGTTAAGTCCCGGGCTTCCCAGCGCATGGCTGAAGGCTTCAGCAAAGGTCTGTTTCAAATCCTCTTGCTCCTTTTCACGGAATCCTCTGACTCTAATTGCAAATGCCTTCCTATTAAAATTTAACATCATAAGCTGATCTTCGTTATTTCTAATTTTTTCTTGTAAAATTTGAATATTGGTAGTCAAATTAAAATTAGCCTTCTCCAGACTTTCCAATTTGTTCTCTATTTCAGCAGAGTAATCTGAGAGGGCAGACACGGCTGCAAACGTATTCGCCTTCATTTGATTAACTTTAGATTTTAGATCATCATAAAGTTGCAATACAAATTCCTGAATTTCTTGTTTAAAGGCATTAAACATTTTAAAGAGATATTCCTGTGTTAAAACTTCTCCAGTAGAGGGCGTAGGAGACAAAGGCTGTGTTTCCAGAAAAGATTCTTTAAATTCTTTAGATACATTTGTAGCAAGACGCTTCTTTGATCTGGGTGCCATAATAAATAAACAAGTAAGCAGCGCTTCACTCCCCTCTATTTCCAAAGAAAAAGAGTTTATTTTGTTAAGGAGCAGTCTGCAGGAAGATAAACCCGGCTAAGTACATCCAGTAATCATCCACGGAGAGAAATCGCCATTTTGAAGTCTATTTAAACAAAGAAGTCTTTAAGACGAATGGAGCTGGTATTTAAGATAGTAATAAAAGCATAAATCTCACAGGGGTGGTACCCTCCCGTATCAATTCTAGCTTGAAAAAACTTTGTTTTGTCCTGGGGGGGGCTAGCCTGTCTGGGGCTGCCAAAAAAAAAAAGGCAGCTGAGAAGAACTGGCCGGAGATAAAAGCTCCGCTTCGGCTGGATCTAATCTCTTCCACAGCCCAAAAAAAAAAAAGGCTGTGGCTTACGAATAGACCCTAGTCTACGGAGCTATCCTCCCTGCCCCTTTCTTAGCCAAAAAGGGGTGCTATCTATGATCTTATTTAGATATACAGACCAGATCTCTGAGGAGCTCGGTGGAGCCCTCCTCGGCAACAGGCCATGCCCCCAGGAAGTCCGATTGGAGGTTGTTTTCTTGCAGACGTTTCATTACCCAACTAGGGAACATCATCAGTGCCAGAAGGGAGTGAAGAAGAGGAGGAGGGAGGGAAGGAAGGAAGGAAGGAAGGAAGGAAGGAAGGAAGGAAGGAAGGAAGGAAGGAGGACTGTGCAGTCCTTGGTGATCTCTGAGCCTGGTTATTTCCTTGCAGACATTTTATGACCCAACTAGGGAACATCATCAGTGCCAGAAGGGAGTGAAGAAGAGGAGGAGGAGGAGGAGGGAGGGAGGGAGGGAGGGAGGGAAGGAAGGAAGGAAGGAAGGGAGGGAGGGAGGGAGGGAGGGAGGAAGGAAGGAAGGAAGGAAGGAGGACTGTGCAGTCCTTGGTGATCTCTGAGCCTGGTTATTTCCTTGCAGACATTTTATGACCCAACTAGGGAACATCATCAGTGCCAGTAGGGAGTGCAGTTGGACTAGAGGAGGAGCCCCCCCCCTGCCGCCCTTCCCACTCCCTCCCGTCACTCACCAGATGAGCTCCCGGTTGCCCTTCTGCAGCTTCCCGTTCTCGTCCAAATATTGCTCGATGGTCAAGTTCCCGTTGGTGTCGTGGGCGGAGTTATAGTTGGTCACCACGCGAGTCGGGATCCCGAGGCAGCGGAGCACTGGGCAAGCGGGGAGAAGAAAACACCCCGTTCAGCGTCTCTCCGGCCCCCTGACAGGAGAACCCCGGCCTCCCTCTGGGAAGCCGGAGGAAATGTCTGGTTGTCAACTGACATTGGCCTCCCTGCCTGTGGAAGCCTCTTTCCTGCACCCAACACGCGGCTTTGGTCTCGGTGCCCCCAGAAGGTTTTGATCGAACCTTTTTCTAAACTTCTGCCACAATTGTGCCTGTACTTGCCTTGCACCCACAATGCAATGCGCCCTGCCCACCTGCGCATGTCCTGATGGGTTTGTTCTCCTATGTTGCTCCATGCCTTTGTGAAGTGGTTGTTTTGTTTCCCCCAATGTACCGATCTACACACGGCTCACTGCATTGTATTGCCTATACCACATTGCTCGGTTTTTGTCTGGATGTTTCGTTTTTCAATGCCAGTGAGACATGTGCAGATCTGAAGAAGGCCCCACATCCATTTGCACCACTCAGATGACCCTGAGGACACAGATAAACCTCCAGGTGGCCTCAACGACTCTCTAAAATAATTCAAATGACCAACAGTCTACAAGGAATATAAATCCTTCCCTCCCCGCTAGATTCTTGGGTGAGAAGCGAAATGTTATCAAATAAAAAAACCCGAGAAAGTCCTGTTGACTTTTGGGAAAAGCAGCTTTAGGACATCTCTGGAACTTCTCAGCTGTTACCATCGTGATGGTGACCACCTGGGCAGCGTCTCGACCTGTCATGGATTCTCACCTGTGCAGGCCACTGCGGCGAAGACCCAGCATTGCCCGTATCGAACCGGCTGGCATCCGTACTTCTGCCACCTCCGTAGAATGTCCACACTCCCACTCCAGGTCGTGGGGCTGATCCCATCGGCATAGCGGTTGTCCCAGCGTCCGAAAAGGACCCCTTTGTCATCGTTGCAGTTGACCTGCAGCCGGGGAAGCAATGGCTCGGTGTGAAACAACACAAGTTTCAACAGAGAAAGAAAAACATTTGGAACTCAGGGTTGAACTGAGAGGTCCTTGGTGTTCTCTGAGCTTAGAAGTTTTTCTTGTAGGCCTAGATCAGTTCTGGTAGGGAGTATGGTAAATTGACAACAAACCTCCCTCCCTTCCAGCACTGATGATGTTCCCTAGTTTGGTAACGAAATGTCTGCAAGAAAACAACCAAGCTCAGCGTCCAGGACCTCCCTGTCCTCCTCCTCCTCCTCCTCCTCCTCCTCCTCCTCCTCCTCCTCCTCCTCCTCCTCCTCCTCCTCCTCCTCCTCCTCCTCCTCCTCCTCCTCCTCCTCTCCACAAACCCCACTCCCTTCTACCACTGGTGATGTTCCCTAGTTTGGTAACGAAATGTCTGCAAGAAAACAACCAAGGGCAGAGAGCACCAAGGACCCCATAGGACTCTTCGTCTTCTTCTTCTTCCTCCTCCTCTTCTTCGTCTTCTTCTTCCTCCTCCTCCTCCTCCTCCTCCTCCTCCTCCTCCTCTCCACAAACCCCACTCCCTTCTAGCACTGATGATGTTCCCTAGTTTGGTAACGAAATGTCTGCAAGAAAACAACCAAGGGCAGAGAGCACCAAGGACCCCTCAACACAAGTTTGCCATAAATCAAGTTTACAAAATAGTTCCACCTTGTTGGATCTTGGATAACATTTTAAACCTTGTTGATTTCAACGCAGGAGTTGATTTCAGCAAAATCAGAAAAGGTGGGAAGATCTTTTTGGATTTGGTCTTCCTCTGTCAAGAAATGGCTAGTCCAACCTGGCCCAGAAACCCACTCTGTCCTTTCTCATTTAGGGCAGGGCAGAGGTCCGTGTGGGGGTCTTACCATGGCGCTCACCACCCTGCTGATGTAGACGGGGCTGTTGCGTCGAGAACAGTCCTTGTCTTGATTGAGGAGGAACTTGGGGTTGGTGTCCAGCAACTGCAAGCAGATGTCCAAAATGTCCTCTTCAAACTATTTCGGGGGAGACAAGAAGATGAGAGACGTGAGATGGAGCTGGTGGCCTTCAACAGAAACATCTGGTGGTTTCTTGGTCCTTAGCCAGTCACCAATGCATCAATGGAGTCTTTACCTTGTGGCTAAACCCTCGATAGCCAGAGAACAAGGAGGAACCATGGCCATGAGTCCTCTGCCTCGTTCTGGTGGACAGTGCCCAGCGCCTGGAGACCTCAGGAGCTTTGGCCCCAGAAGATGGCCTTCCTGCCCACCACGGATCTCCTTCAAGCAGGGGCAAGTCGTGGTCTATTTATTTCCCACTCCACCCCTCCGCATCCTGCTCCCTCTTTCCCCCTTTCAAAACTGTAATCTTACTATCGCTTGTAAATCCATTTTATTGTTTTTAGAAATATTTATGGGTTACAGTCCTATAGCTTTTATTTTAAGGTTGTAAGCCGCTCAGAGTCCCCTCAAGGGCAGATGGGTGTCAAATAAATCCAACAAATAAATAAAATTTGCCGTTCAATATTTATTCGTTCGTTAAATTTATTTGCCGCCTATCTATATCTAATAAATAAATAAAAATGGCTATTCAGTATTTATGTATTTATTAAATTTATTTGCCACTATCTATATCTAATAAATAAATACAAATTGCTATTTAGTGTTTATTTATTTGTTAAATTTATCTAAATCAATTTATTTGTTAAATTTATCTCAATCTAAATAAATCTAAATCTAATAAATAAATAAAAACTGCTATTCAGTATTTATTCGTTCAATTTATTTCCTGCCTATCTATATCTAATAAATAAATAGCAATTACTATTTAGTATTTAATTTGTTAAATGTATTTGACACTTATCTATATCTAATAAATAAATAAAAATGGCTATTTAGTATTTATTTATTTGTTAAATTTATTTGCCACATATCCATATCTAATAAATAAATAAATAAAAATGGCTATTGAGTATTTATTTATGTATTTATTAAATTTATTTGCCACTATCTATATCTAAAAAAATATATAAATTGCTATTTAGTATTTATTTATGTTAAATTTATCTAAATCAATTTATTTGTTAAATTTATCTCAATCTAAATAAATCTAAATCTAATAAATAAATAAAAATTGCTATTCAGTATTTATTTGTTAAATTTATTTCCTGCCTATCTATATCTAATAAATAAATAGCAATTACTATTTAGTATTTATTTGTTAAATGTATTTGACACTTATCTATATCTAATAAATAAATAAAAAATGGCTATTTAGTATTTATTTATTTGTTAAATTTATTTGACCCTTATGTATATCTAATAAATAAATAAGTAAAAATTACTATTTAGTATTTGTTTATTTGTTAAATTTATTTGAGGGGCTGCACCAAAGAAGGAGTCAAGCTATTCTCCAAAGCATCTGAAGGCAGGACAGGAAGCAACGGATAGAAACTCATTAAGGAGAGAATCAACCTGGAAGTAAGGAGAAACTTCCTAACAGTGAGGACAATTAACCAGTGGAACTGCTTGCCACCAGATGTTGTAGGTGCTCTATTACTGGAGGTTCTTAAGAAGAGACTGGAGAGGCCCTTGCCCAGAATGGTATAGTATTCCCTGCTTGAGCAGGGGGTTGGACTAGAAGATCTCCAAGGTCCCTTCCAGCTCTGTTGTTCTGCTTGCCTCAGCTTTGTAAGTGGGATTTATATCTGTCTGTATATCTATCAAGCCAACCTTTTTCTCTCTAATTCTCTGCTTTTCTAGGCAGGGCTCAGAGCGAGGGCAGCCAAGGCTACACCTAAAATATACATTTCCTTGTAAGCCCTTTGTGTGCTCAGGATGACGGATGTTCTCCCCTCCGACGGGCTTCAATGGCACCTCCGGAGGGACAGGACAGAACTCGTCAAATACTTGGCAATTTGTAAGCCATTAGCCACAACAAGATGCCTTTTGTTTTCAGTCACCTGGTATGTACCTGGAGGACCCACCCAATCTCACCCCCAAATCCCCTCCTGGCCACGAAGCCCAAAAACATTGCCAGGAACGGAGGCACTTCCCCAGAATCCCCCCCCCCCGCCCCACAGACTGAGGGAAGGCAGGAGGTGCCAACTCTGTAGGAGATCTTGGCACACTCTGCTTATCTCTCCAAGTCTTGGAGTCTTGTAACCCTGAGCAAGGATGTCCCCAAACTTTGTTCAAGAAAGTCGAGACGTTGTGGGTGCTCCATCCCTGGAGAGTTCCAGATACAGACTTGGAGATCCTTTGGATTGGGGTGGTATATGGAACTCTTGCCTCGGAAAGGGGGTTGGGTTAGAGGACCTCCAAGGTCCCTTCCTTCCAGATTCTGGGCTCCAGGATGGAGGCCGAGAGGATGCTATTGATCAAAGAGCCACCTATTGTGTAGGGGCATCGAAGTAGCTTCAAGTCCTAATGGAAGTTAGCCAGACAAAGAGGTTGCCACAAACAACACCCCTGAACAAAGGCTGCGGTAAAAATAACAACACAAACATAAACACAACACAACATAATATAACATAACATAAAGGTAAAGGTTCCCCTTGCACGTATGTGCTAGTAGTTGTTCCAACTCTAGGGGGCGGTGCTCATCTCCGTTTCAAAGCTGAAGAGCCGGCGCTGTCCGAAGACGTTTCCGTGGTCATGTGGCCAGCATGACTCAATGCCCGAAGGCGCACGGAACGCTGTTCCCTTCCCACCAAAGGTGGTTCCTATTTTTCTACTTGCATTTTTTACCTGCTTTCGAACTGCTAGGTTGGCAGAAGCTGGGACAAGTCAACGAGAGCTCACTCCGTTACGCGGTGCTGGGGATTCGAACTGCTGAACTGCCGACCTTTCTGATCGACAAGCTCAGCATCTTAGCCACTGAGCCACCGCGTCCCATCTAACATAATATAACCGTAATAATACGGTAAGGAGTAAAATAAAATATAAAATAAACAAAATAGTTGCTCAAGCAAGGATTTGATAGCCATTTGTTGAGAGTGCCATAAAAACCTGGGGATGGAGTTGGACGAATCCACCCCACGATTCCATGTTTTTATGTTTCTATAAAAATAAAGCAGAATCCTAAAGCCAAGTCAAGGAAAATACAATGAAGTAGAGGAGGACAATTCCTTCTCACATGGGGGACTAATGCATCTAAAAATAGGGCTGGCCTTCTCAGCAGCTGCATCCCAGGGCTGGCTGGGCTTCAACTTCTGATTAAAAAAGGACGCCCAGCCCTTTTCCCACATGAGGTTGCCAAGTCATGTTTCCCCACATCTCTCTAGATGTGGGCCTTCACTTTCCTTCTCTTTGCTTGAGATCCCTCTTAAATCTGTCTCGATATTTCGGAACTTCTCCGTCTCGCCTAGAAGCATTAGTCATTCCTCCTAATCTTGTGTCATCTGCGGAATTAGTGTGTCCTCGGTCACATCCAAGCCCTTTTGAAAAAAAAAAGTTGACTAGTCAAAGGTCCAGGGTGAAGATGTGTGGATTACAGCAGTTTTCCAAGATTTGAAGGGCTATCACAAAGAATAGAATACAATAGCAGAGTTGGAAGGGACCTTGGAGGTCTTCTAGTCCAACCCCCTGCCTAGGCAGGAAACCCTATACCACTTCAGACAAATGGCTATCCAACATCTTCTTAAAGACTTCCAGTGTTGGGGCATTTACAACTTCTGGAGGCAATTTCTGTTCCACTGATTAATTGTCCTCACTGTCAGGAAATTTCTCCTCAGTTCTAAGTTGCTTCTCTCCTTGATTAGTTTCCACCCATTGCTTCTCGTTCTACCCTCAGGTGCTTTGGAGAATAGTTTGACTCCCTCTTCTTTGGGGCAACCCCTGAGATACTGGAAGACTTCCATCATGTCTCCCCTAGTCCTTCTTTTCATTAAACTAGACATACAGTTTGAGAGGGGGGGAAATCTATTCTCCAACGCTCCAGAAGGCCAGACAAGAAGAAATAGATGGAAACTGCATTTACAGAGGGAGAGAATCAAGAACACGTGAAGGGTTAATACCACTTTATAATGCCTTGGTAAGGCCACACTTGGAATATTTGCATCCAGTTTTGGTCACCACATTATAAAAAAGATGTGGAGACTCTAGAAAGAGTGCAGAGAAGAGCAACCAAGAGGATTAGGGGACTGGAGGCTAAAACATATCAAAAATGGTTGCAGGAACTGGGTATGTCTTAGTTGGATAGAAAGAAGGACTAGGGGGAGACATGATAGCAGTCTTCCAATATCTCAGGGGCTGCCACAAAGAAGAGGGAGTCAAACTATTCTCCAAGGCACCTGAGGGTAGGACAAGAAGCAATGGGTGGAAACTAATCAAGGAGAGAAGCAACTGAGAACTGAGGAGGAATTTCCTAACAGGGAGGACAATTAATCCGTGGAATGCCTTCCTTCCAGAAGTTGTGGGAGCTTCATCCCTGGAGGCTTTTAAGAAGAGACTGGACAGCCATTTGTCTGAATCTCCTGCTCGAGCAAAGGGTTGGACTAGAAGACTTCCAAGATCCCTTCCAACTCTGTTGGTCTATTGTTCCCTCTAGACTAAAGTGTAGTCAGATCGATAGGATTTGATCTGAACTGGATTCACTCAGAAGGTGCTTATAGATCCAGCTGGCTGGAGAATTCTGGGAGCTGAAGTCCACAAGTCTTAATGTTGCCAAGTTTGGGAACCACTGATCTAAGTCATATTTTAACTCTTTCACTACAGTAATGAAAATTAGGTTTCTCTGGATCTGATGGATCCAATTAGAAGAGCAATTGGCTGGATCCAGTTTGAAGCCAGCTCTTCCTCAAGTTCTCCCTGGCGCAAAGTCAAGTTTTCTTTTGTCCGGAAAGAAAAATATTAGTCCACCTGCCTTTTGTTCCCAACAGATAAAAGATAATATAGAGCGAAGTGGATTTCCTGCAGGGGACAATGGATCTCTTGTTCAGACCAAGTTTGCCCTGCGGTACGTGAGCTCTTGGCACATCTACTCTTTTGGGTGTCTGCACTTTTGAGGCATTTTGGGTTGGAGGAGAAGAACCAACATCATTCCTGAAGGTCTGGAGACCAGGGTTCAAACAGGCCCCCAACTCTCCTCCAGGCAAGTCCTCAGGTGCCAGCAGCAGGTGAGGTCCTTTGGGAATGGAACATGGATCTTCTCTGAGGAGTGGGAAGAGGAGTAGGAGTAGGAGGAGGAGTATCCTGGCTGGGGAATTCTGGGAGTTGAACTCCACCCATCTTCACGTGACCAAGGTTGAGAATCACAGATTCCTCCACAAAAGAGTGAATTTCCCAGCAGCATCCCAGATCAGAGCCTCTCCAGGGAAATCCATCCTCAGGAAACACATATTTGTCTAGGCCTTGTAGGGCAAATGCAAATAGTTTTGAGTGTCCTTCCGCCTGGTGGGATTTTTCTGTCCTTAAGTAGGTTCAAGGCTTCCACATCCAGTTCCCTGGTGATTCAAAGTCCATCCTGCCTCTGGGAATCAAGACTTCCTCCCTCCTCCTCTTCCTCTTCCTCCTCCTCTTCTCCCTCTCCCCCTCTTCCTCTCCTCTTCCTCTTCTTCCCCTTCTCCCCCTCTCCCCCTCCTCTTCCTCCTCCTCTTCTTCCCCTTCTCCTCCTCTCCCCCTCCTCTTCTTCTCCCCCTCCTCCTCTTCTTCCCCTTCTCCTCCTCTCCCCCTCCTCTTCCTCCTCCTCTTCTCCTTCTCCCCCTCTCCCCTCCCTCTCCTCTCCCTCCTCCTCCCCCTCTTCTCCCTCTCCCCCTCTTCCCCTCCTCCTCCTCCTCCTCTCCCTCCTCCTGTCAGCGTTTCCACTGCGAGGTCAACCGAGTGAATGAAAAAATAAATAAAGGGCAAAGCTCCCTTTGTAGGATAATCTCTGGCTATGAAAGGACCTTTCAGTGACTGTTTTATGAGCTGGGGATGAAATTTACTGCTATTGCTAAGTCTACTGCTATTTAAGGGGGGGATTTAGAGGCCAGATCATAGCCAGGCCTTTAAATGGCTCGTCCATCGACTGGCCCTCCCAGAAAACCAGGACCGGGGGCCAAATGTCTGCAGGGACATCTAAACTTCCTGCTTCAAACCTCAGACTGGCTATAAATGCCAGTTGATGAATCTGTCCCTTCTCCTCCCTTTGGAGAGGCTTCCAGAGGCACAAATGCTCTTTTGGGAGTTGATGATGCACCTTTTTTACAAGAGGAATTTCTCTGGACACGCCGGGCTCTCTCTCTTTCTCTGTCGGAGGGAACATCTTGTAACAGCCACTCCTGAATTGGGCTCCTTGGTGGAACAATCTTCCAGAATGCAGCTGCGCGAGTGATCGTGGGTGCACCTCGGTTCACCCACGTAACACCTATCCTCCGCGAGCTGCACTGGCTGCCTATTGGTCTCCGGATACGCTTCAAGGTGCTAGTCGTCACTTATAAAGCCCTTCATGGTATTGGACCTGGGTACTTGAGAGACTGCCTGCTGCCAATTACCTCCAATAGACCCATTAGATCCCACAGATTAGGCCTCCTCCGAGTTCCATCCGCCGGCCAATGCCGACTGGCGACTACTCGGAGGAGAGCCTTCTCTGTGGCTGCTCCGACCCTCTGGAACGAACTCCCCGTGGAGATTCGAACCCTCACCACCCTCCAGACCTTCCGCATAGCCCTTAAAACCTGGCTGTCCCGACAGGCCTGGGGCTAAAGAGCTGTTGTCCCCATCTCGAATGGTATGACTGCCGTGTGTTTTTAAATTATGCATTGTTATGTTTCGTTTTTTAATTTTTTGTCTGTACCCCCCTTCCCTGATTTGAGTTGTTAGCTGCCCTGAGTCCCCTTCGGGGGGGAAAGGGCGGCATATAAATATAATAAAATCAATCAATCTTGGTCTCACTTGGGGAGGGGGCAGGGTTCCTTTTTGGGAAGCCGACTACCCCTAATAAAAGGAGGCTCCAGGGGACAAAGTGAAATGCAATTTGCATCTCCCGATTCTGGATCCAGTTAAGTGGGAAAAACTGGTGGCTTTCCAGAGCTTGGAGAAACATTTTAGCAGCTTTTAAAATACGGGCTGAGATGAAGCCCCCCCCCCCAGGTTGGACTGGGAGGTCAGGCAGACGGAACCCTTGCGAGTGTCTGTTGCCAAGGTATACAAGAAGCAGGAAAATCTCTGCCTTTGTTCCAGCACAAGATGGGAATCTGGGCAGCTGACAAGTCCTCAACCAAGAATGACAAGCTGTGATTCTTCCCTGCCGAGGAGTTCTTTATTGGTTCACACCTTTAGGCAAAACCGTGCCAGAGTAAACACCCAGCTATCTGCACCTACAATCTGCTCCGGGAAACTACCGAGGAGGGGCTGTCGTCAGCCTCTTTCTGTCACACGGGATATCCGGGCTGAGATACCTCCACTCCCTCCCTCTTGTGAGCCACCTGACTATAGTCCATCTCTCAGAGAAATAATGACGGGGAATCAGGCCCTTCATCCTCGCAGCAACCTTGGTCAGACAGCTGACCAAGCAACTCCCATAATCTTGGAGTCTTAGTGGACAACCAGCTAAATAGGAGCCAGCCGTGTGCATCAGTTGTCAAAAAAGCCAATGCAATCCTCAGTTGCATTAACAGAGGGATACAATCAAGATCAAGGGAGGCACTAACACCACTCTATAAAGCCTTAGTAAGGACACACCTAGAGTCCTGCATCCAGTTTTGGTCACCACACTATAGAAAAAGATGTTGAGACTCTGGAAAAAGTGCAGAGAAGAGCAACCAGGATGATAAGGGGATTGGAGGCTAAAACATACGAAGAACAGTTGCAGGAACTGGGCCTGGCTGGTTTAGGGAAGAGAAGGACCAGGGGAGACAGGAGAGCAGCCTTCCAATATTGGAGGGGCTGCCCCAGAGAGGAGGAAGGGGGTCAAACTACTTTCTAAAGCACCCGAAGGCCAGACAAGGATAATAATGGATGGAAACTGACTAAGGAGAGATTCAACCTGGAAATAAGGAGGAATTTCCTGACAGTGAGAACAATCAACCCATGGAACGGAAGTTGCCTTTGGAAGTTTGTGAGAGCTTCATCCCTGGAGGCTTTTAAGAAGAGACTGGAATGCCATCTGTCAGAAATGGGGTAGGGTCTCCTGTTTGGGTGGAGGGCTGGACTAGATGACCTACAAGGTCCCTTCCAGCTCTGCTATTCTGTTACTGTCCATATATGTACAGCCAAGACATTGCAATGGAGTTTGGACTGGACAAACTGTACCATGCTTATCACCAGAGAAGGAAAAATAGTAAAAATTAAAGCAATCAAGATGATGTATGGGAAGAACATGAAATGTTATTTGTATCTTGAGCATCCTTCAAACTGACAACATCAAGTCAAGGAACTGCTCAGAAGTGGGACAGATCAAGAGACTGGAAGAAGATCTTAAAGTCCAAACTCAGGGGAGGAAATACCAGCAAGGCAACGAATACTTAGGAAATTCCAGTCATTAGAAACACAGCCGGAATAGTGGACTCCAGCAGAAGTCAAAGGCCCAGCTAGGAAGGAGAGAGAAATAATGACGGGGAATCAGGCCCTTCATCCTCGCAGCAACCTTGATAGACAGCTGACCAAGCAAAATCGGTGGGTGTGGAAGCTTGCAAGTACACCAGATGATTAAAGAAATAAACGAGGGCATTGGAAGTGTAGAAAGTTAGCACACACACACACACTCTCCTAGAAGAATGAAATATTTTGGGGAATATTTAAAAAAGGCAGGATGTTATAGCAATAGCAGTTAGACTTATATACCGCTTCCTAGGGCTTTCAGCCCTCTCTAAGCGGTTTACAGAGTCAGCATATCGCCCCCAACAACAATCCGGGTCCTCATTTCACCCACCTCGGAAGGATGGAAGGCTGAGTCAACCCTGAGCCGGTGAGATTTGAACCGCTGAACTGCAGACAGCAGTCAGCTGAAGTGGCCTGCAGTACTGCACTCTACCCACTACGCCACCTCGGCTCGGTTATATTTTCCTAAAGGAGAAACATGCTCTTGGAAAGCAGCCCCCACCTTCCTTAATAGCCCCAGCAGGACTGGGCCAGCCCATCTATAAGACATAAGGCCTTCAGCTCCAGGGTGGTGGGATTAAGACATGGCCCCCCAGGAGATCATAGGATGACCTGTCAACAGAGCTACATAACAAAGCTCCTTCACTGCATCTCTCAGCAAGGTTCAACCAAATGTATCTCAGACAACCTATGACCCCTGCATAGTCCCCCGGGAGTCCGACAACCAATAGAATGCATTTCTTGTACAGGAACAGGAAGCTCATGGGCAAGGCCCAAGAGTGGGTGTAAATACCTCTGACTCTCCACTCCATGTGTTCCGCTGCCCAGGGTTGAGGTTGAAGACTTCCTGTCTTCAACCTCAAAACTCATGTGGTCCCGTCCATCAATAAACCATCTTTCCAATCAGTCTCCGTGTTTGCAGTGTCTTTCCCCTCACTTGGAACTGAACCAGGCGGATTTTTCCTCCAACAGAAGGATAGTTGTATAAGATGCACGGAAACTAGTAGAATAGAGAGGTCTATTGAGTACTGATAAAGTTAAACCGGCCTACAAGGAAGACTAAATGAAGAAGGGAAAAGTGGCATGGGAAGTCAAAGCATTTTCACCGTCAGTACATTTTTAAAAATAGCAAGTCCTCCGGGATTGGGCGGCATACAAATCTATTAAAACTAAACTAAACTAAGCTAAAACCGATAGTAACAGGACCTATGAAGGGCTAAGAGCAGGAAAGCTGAAGAAAGAGACGGTGGGATAAATTCTGGTTGCCCAAGAACAAGCCCTAAGGACAAATGTATACAAAGCCAGAATTGAAAGAAACGTGGACCGCCTGGTTAGCAACTGTTAGAACAGTGTTTCTCAACCTTGGCGACTTTAAGTCCTGTGGACTTCAACTCCCAGAATCCCCCAGCCAGCTCTGCTGGCTGGGGGATTCTGGGAGTTGAAGTCCACAGGACTTAAAGTCGCCAAGGTTGAGAAACACTGTGTTAGAAGATCACCCAGATTGACTACAAACACCGTCATGGGAAAGTAGCAACAATGGTGCACTGGAAGATCCGAAAGGAATATCCTTTGCCTGCAAGCGAGGACTGGTGGGGCCCATAAAATGGAGAAAGTCGTAGAAAATGAGGAAGCCGAATTATTCTGGGACTGTAGAACTCAAAGAGATAGGCCACCCCAGACTTAACAATTGTCAATAAGGATGACAGAAAAATCTGGATGGCGGAGACAGCAGAATAAGAGAGGAGAACTGGTGAAGAAGATCCCAAAATGCAAACAGAAATAGAAAAAGGAAACTTATTGGTAGGACCAATAAGTGACAGGAGCCTTGCGTGAAATCCTAAAACATCTGGAGCACCACTGGAACACCAACGGCATTGACAAATTGGCCGTCGGTCAATTGCAAAAGGCAGCTTAACTCAGAACAGCTGATATCCTGCGAGGAGACCTCTGTAACATCGTCAAACATCCACCTCTGTCCATCTTAGGTCCTGGGGAAGGATTTTATAAGTAGGCAACAATGCCAAATCCAGCCCCAACATCTGGCTGACACATGATAATGATTAATTGAATCTCTTTATTTATTTTAGATTTTCTATTTTAAACATTTAAACACATCAACAAAGACTTAAAATAACACAGGAACTAAACGTTTTGTCTTACAGCAGTTATATATCGGTGAATCTTAACGGTTATTATTTCCCCTCCGACACATTCCAATTTTACCTTGTTTCTTACTCCTTTCCGTGTACAAGACCTTAATTATTCATATTTAGCTGTTTATATCAGACAATCGTGTTACCTATATTATATTGTATATACTTTTCTTACATTAATATGTCTTAACTTATCTTTCCTACCCTATTAAACGAGCTACCAGCAGAGATCCGGACCCTTCCCACCCCCGTGGCCTTCCAAAAAGCCACCAAAACCTGGCTGGCCTGGGGTTGCTGATTTTCAAATCAGGTTCAACCCCCAGTTAAACCGAATGTATGTTGTGTTTTTTTTAAAATTGTTCGTATTGTTTGTATTCTCCCCCCGTGTGTTTTTATTTCATTTCGTATTTGTAAGCCCAGAGTCCTCCGGGATTGGGTGGCATATAAACTCATTAAATTGCGAAATTATATACCACCTACTCCCAACAAATCAACAAAAGTGAAAGGAATAAAACAGCATAGCGATCAATCTCACAGGCCTCTCCTGACAACCTCGGTTTTTTCCTGCAACATCGACCACTGCAGGCAGAGCAGATGTGACCAGGGACGGTTAACTTGAGCTACTGTGAAACTGGTGGACTTCAACTCCCAGAATAAAAGAGGCACAGGAACAAGATCAGGTGAAGTGTTAGTTAGTACCGCTTGCTAAAGCCTTAGTAAGGCCACACCTGGAATATTCCGCAACTGGTTTTGCTCACCACATTACAAAACAGATGTTGAGACTTTGGAAAAAGTGCAGGGAAGAGAAACTAAGGAGATTAAAGGCCTGGAGACAAAAAAATATGACGGACAGTTGCAGGATTTGGGTTTGGCCAGTCTGGAGAAAAGAAGGCCACGCCCGCCATAGCCACACCCACCCGGCTGCTGATGTTTGTCCATTCCACCCTTGCTTTAACTCTGCTCAGAGTCCCTAACATGATGAATGACACCAGGCCCACACTCACAAGAGCCACACAGGATGTCACCACCAAACATCCACCAAGAAAGCAGACAAAAACCCACACTGATGAGGAGGCACGACCAAGGACCAGAAGCCAGACTGCAACTGCACCATTAGCCTCTTCAAACCCCTCCTATCCTTACATGAAACACAAACCCCCAACCAATCAGAACACACTTCCACCCAATCAGAACACAGCCAAGCTCCCACCCAATCAGCTCAAACCCCCACTGGCAGTTAAAAGGAAGAAACAACCGAGATCTCACATTGCTCCTGGAAGCACGAAGCCTGAAGATGACGAATGAGACTTCGTCGAAACGTCGCCAAGACACCTCCAATTTTACGCGGGAGAAAACCCGAATAACTAAAGACCTACATATATACATATATATATTTTACTGTTGCCTTTTTTGTTACATTTGTTATATTTATTATATATATATATATATATATATATATATATATATATATATATATATATATATATATATATATATGGCTAGCTGATGAGAGCTAAATAGCTTGAAATAGATCTATACTAGTCTCCCTTTATTTATTTATCAGCACAAATAAAACACAAATATAACAAAAGCGACAGTAAAAATATTGGGTTTCTGTCGTGATGGACTCTTGTGACGAGCCGATTGACAAAGAATGGAAGCAGTTAGCTTCCTCCCATAATTGGGGCATACCAGGGGTTGTGACTTTAAAAATATATATATATATCAATGGATAGATGGATAGATAGAAAGATGAAATATGAATGGATAGATGGATGGATAGATAGATGGATAGATATAATCGATATATATAGGGAGATGAATGGATAGAGAGAGAGAGAGAGAGAGAAGGATGAATGGATAGATAGACTTATAGAGTGATAGATAGAGTGATAGTGATAGAGTGATAGTGATAGATAGAGATAGACAGAGTGGTAGATGGATAGATATCCAGTTATAACAACTACCCCCATTAGCAGCAATAGATTGTGGAGAAATAGACCGACACCCTTCTACTCCTTCCCCTCACCCCCCCTCAACTGAATGAAACCCAAATGGCATAGTCAACCTTCATGTTGGGTGAGAAGATACGTAAGGGGTGTTTAACCATCCTAGAATATTGATTGATTGACTGAGAATGCTTATAAGGCTGTCCCTCTTACGCACAGAACAGTCCTAGGTAGCTTCCCACATCATTCACAAAATCGGAATAAACAAAATCCAGAAAACCCCACAACAACAACATCACACATCTCATCCCAGAGACACAACGTCCCATCAATAACACATCTGGGGGCTCCCTTCACACCTAGCCTTGTTCCTGGGTGGAAATCCAGGTCTTTATGGTCTTCTGGAAGGCTAACAGCATTGGGGGAAGCTTTAGTTTTTGGGAAGTCCAAAGATTGTCCACCGCAGAAAGTGTGGTCCTGCCAGGTGGCCACGTTTCATGGAAGGGACCTGAAGTTCTTCCACCCCACCTGACCTTTGGGACCTTGGGACCTAGTGGGACAAGAGAACGGCTCACCTGTCCGAAGTTCCATGGGATGGGGATGATGTAGTCCTTCGATCCTTGGTAGATCAGGCCTTGTTGGGTCAACACGTATTCCACCCGGTCCTCATTGTTCTCCATGTAGGTGGAGTCCTCTGTTGAAAAAGAGGAAGCTCAGATGAAGGAGGCAGTTTTGGGGACGGAGAGGAGCCCTGACACAAGAGAACTTCTGCAGAACCTCGATGTCCACCTTCCCCTTGGGGTTGGTCTTCCACAACATTGGCCATCATCCACCCCCACCCCACCCCCCAGGTTGAGGATCATGGGAATTGGCAATCCAGCCCACATCCCAAGGATGCCCCACAGAAGACGGGCAACCTGAAAGAAATCACCTTGAAGCAAAGAATGAATGAAGACAGACGACTTCTCCTGAATTTAGAGCTTGTTCATTCTTTGCTGTCAGAGATTCCCTCTTATCAGCAGCTGAGAAAAGCTCCAGGGAGGTGAGGATAATGGGAATTGATTAGTTTATCAGTAATCCCCTTGCAGCAAAATCGTGTGGGGTTGGTTCTTCGGCTGGCGTATGGAAGGGACTCCTGATATGAAAAAAGAAGGTTGCGTTTTCAAGGTTGATTGAGATCATCCCTTGAGGTTCTCCACCAAGCTCAGAAAGCCAGTCGGACTTCAGCTGTCCTTGGACACTTGGACAAAGGGACAATTCGTAGCCCTCGGCCTGGCCCCAGAAGGCATAATGACCCAGGGGTGTCCACAGGGCAGGTCAAACACGAGGGCAGCTAAAATGATGCCATTGAACTCTGACGGTGGAGTCTCCATCACACCCTCGTGGCTTCCAGCTGGACTTTTTTTGACGATGTCCTTCAGGCCTTTCTATGACAAACCATCTTTGCCACTATGAAGATGTTTGCAAGATAAATCACAAGCTCAGAGGACACCAAGGACTCCACAGTCGTCGTCGTCCTCCTCCTCCTCCTCCTCCTCCTCCTCCTCCTCCTCCTCCTCCTCCTCCTTGCAACCCCTCCTTTCTAGCACTGATGATGTTTCCTAGTTCGGTCATGAAATGTTTGCAAGACAAATTGCAAGCTCAGAGGATACCAAAGACTCCACAGTGGTCTTCCTCCTCCTCCTCCTCCTCCTCCTCCTCCTCCTCCTCCTCCTCCTCCTCCTCCTCCTCCTCCTCCTCCTCCTTCTCCTCCTCATCATCATCTCTGCAACCCCTCCTTTCTAGCACTGATGATGTTCCCTAGTTCGGTCATGAAGGACCCTGAGGACCCCCCAGTCTTCCTCCTCCTCCTCCTTCCTGCCAACTCCCCTCCCTCCTAGCCCTGACGCTCTTCCCTAGCTTTGTCTTGACCCCCATAATAAACTTCTCCTGCCCAAACGCTGCCCCTCCAGCGCCTGCCCCCTCTTCCTGCCCTCTGTCCAGGAGAGCTGCCCGGAGACCTTGGCCCCGTTGGCTCCTCCAAGTCCCAGCCCTGCCAAGTGGGGATTGCTCTTCCCTTCCTCTGGCCGGCCTTTAGGGCAGAGGCCGGTGGAGTCCAGGACACCAGGACATGGTTCAACCAGGGAGCAGCAGGAAGTCCTGCCATGAGCCCAGTGAGGGCCCTGGAAGCCTCCCAGCCTCATCTCTCCCCTTTCAGGCTGCCAGAGTTGGCGCTCCTGGGCCTTTGAAGGGACCTTGGAGGTCTTCTAGTCCAACCCCTCTGGACTCCATATAGGTATCTATTTTCCTGAACTGCCCGTCTCCCTCCAAGAGGGACTCTGGGTGGTCCAGAATGACGTACTAAAATATAAAATATAAGTCCTCAACTTACAGCAATTTGTTTAAGTGACTGTTGGAAGTTAAAACGGCCATGTATGGCCGTTTTTCACACTTACGACCATTGCAGCATTCCCTTGGACACAATCAAAATTCAGACCCTTGGCAACTGACTCGTATTTATGACGGTTGCAGTGCTCCCGGATCACGTGATTCTTTTGCGACCTTCTGGTCAGCAAAGTCCATGGGGGAAGCCAGATTCACTTAACAACCAGTTTACTAACTGAACAACCACAGTGATTCACTTAACAGCGGTGGCAAGAACGGTTGTAAGATGGGGTAAAATTCACTCAACGACCATATCGCTTAGCAGAGGAAACTTTGTTCTCCATTGCAGTCCTAAGTCAAGAAGTACACACATTAAAAAAAAAAAACCGGAATGACAGAAAAACAGAACATTAGGATTAAAATATTAATTCTAATGTCGAATATATCAAATAATGAAACAGTAGAATCCAAATATTAATTCTAATTAAATCATCTAGAATTAACGTGCGAACTCTAATTTAATTCTAATTAAATTAAACACAATTAAGCGTTAGCATGAAAAGGCTAGAATTAAAATTGGTCGAAAGGCATGACCGCTGCTATGAAAACGTGTTGTGGCTGGGAGTAGATTCGGACAGTGAGGAGGTTGGGGAGGAAGATGGGCCAGTCCTGGAGTTTGGGGAAGGCTCTGATGAGGTCTCTGTGTCGGAGGCAGAGAGGGGGCAAGGGCCGTATGCCAGCTGTCAGCTGCCTTCGGAGTCAGACATCAGTGGGGCAGAAGAACAGCTGGAGCCTGTTCCCAGTGTGCGCATGAGGGGAGTGGCCAGACGAAGGAAACAGCTAAAGAACAAGGGGCGACTTGGGAGTAAGGCCACAGGTGGACGGTGAATGGCCCCTCTCAGAGGAAATAAAAGAGGAGCGACAGGGGAGTGGAGTTTGCAGGAGACCATTAGTTCGCTTAATTGGTTCGTGACTCTCCGAGGCTCCTTGCCAAATTTTGCAGATCTCGGCCTGGCAGCTCTCCAAGCCAGATAAGGTCTGTGACTGTAAATCCTCCCTCAAAAGACTTTGCTGGATGTGAATGAGCAGAATTCACAGTCAATGAATAAAAGGGGTTTTTGTCGGGACGAGGAGTTTGCTTCATGCTCTCGGGAAGCCTCAGTCAGAAGAAAAAGCTCCTTTTTTTTGTCCCTCTTCTTCTCCTTGACTCATGTTTGGCTTCCGAAGAGACACACCTGGGGAGAAAATATTTTCTGCTCCACGCCTTTAGGTGAAAAATAATCACAAGGCAGACAAGGGGCCCGAATGTTTGACTCCATCCCTCTGGAGGACGAGCGTTCATAGCCTAGGAGTAAGGGGCAGGCGTCCTCACCAAAGGGGAAACCGGGCTTGAAGCAAGGAAGGTATTTTAATCGTGTTTGTTTTCTCTTTGCAAGAGGCCGATTAGATCTCGCGGTGGGACGGTCCAGCCTGCCTCCACCAGCACATTCCAGCGACATGGGGTTTGTTTGCTCAGCGAGAAAGATGGCATAGCATTCGGCCTCTTTGGGAGTTCGGGTCTCGGCTGCCACGAATAATTCATGGGAAAAGCGCCCTTTCACGAAGCTCTGTTGAAAGAGAGGCCGGGGAGGATGCCGGTCCCTTTCGCCTAAAGTTTTAGATTTTTTTTTCTTCCAAAAGAAAATCTTTGTGATTCTTTTCCCTCTGGGGTTGAGTGAGGAAGGAATAACAGAGAGGGAAGGGACCTTGGAGGGGTCTATGGAGAGTCTCCATCTTCCAGCTCACGGTTCTCCCAAAGGGACAAACTTTTTTTCAAGAGGCAACTGGACTTTCTGGTTTTTCTTTGAAGGCGTTTCACTTCTCAGCCCAGAACTTTCTTCGGCTCTGACTGGATGGAGGGGAATGGAAGGATTTATACCCCTTGCAGAAAAAGCTGGTCATTTGCATCCTTTTAGAGGGTCGTTGAGGCCACCTGGAGGTCTACCTGTGTCCTCAGGGTCACCTGAGTGGTGCAAATGGTTCCTGTAGCCTGCATTTTTCCCCTCTGGAAATCCATTCCTAATCCCACCCCATTCCAAGGGTCTTCATCCCAAATTGCATAGCTAAAAGTCTGTAGAGATTCCCCGTCATCCAGGTCCTGGTTCTCCCAAAGGGGCTTTTTCAAGAGGCAACTGGACTTCCTGTTTTTTTCTTTTGAAGGCATTTCATTTCTCATCCCAGAAGCTTCTTCAGCTCTGACTGGATGGTGGAGAAGGGAAGGGTTTATACGCAATTGTCTGCAAGGAGTATAAATCCTTCCCTTCCCCTCCATCCAGTCAGAGCTGAAGAAGCTTCTCAGATGAGAAGAGAAACGTCTTCAAAGAAAAAGCAGAAAGTCCAGTTGCCTCTTGAAAAACAACAGAGATGACCTCAAAGTTGGATTCTTCTAATCCAACCCCCTGTTCAAGCAGGAGCCCTTATACCACTCCAGAGAAGTAGCTCTCCAATTTCTTCTTAAAAACCTCCAGCGATGGAGCACCCACAACTTTTGAAGACAAACCGTTCCACTGAATAACAGTTGGAAGGGACCTTGGAGATCTTCTAGTCCAACCCCCTGCCTAGGCAGGAAACCCTATACCGTTCCAGAAAAATGGCTATCCAGCATCTTCTTAAAGACTTCTAGTGTTGGGGCATTCACAACTTCTGGAGGCAACTTCTGTTCCACTGATTAATTGTTCTCACTGTCAGGAAATTTCTCCTCGGTTCTAAGTTGCTTCTCTCCTTGATTAGTTTCCACCCATTGCTTCTTGTTCTGCCCTCAGGTGCCTTGGAGAATAGCTTGACTCCCTCTTCTTTGTGGCAACCCCTGAGATATTGGAAGACTTCCATCATGTCTCCCCTTCTTTTCATTAAACTAGCCATTTCCTGCAACCGTTCTTCATATGTTTTAGCCTCCAGTCCCCTAATCCTCTTTGTTGCTCTTCTCTGCACTCTTTCTAGAGTCTCCACATCTGTTTTTATCTCATGATGACCAAAACATCAATCACATCAACATCAAACAACATGTCAGACCTGAGTCCAATATTATGGCCACAGCAGAATAAGAGAGTTGGAAGGGACCTTGAGCCCCTCTTCTTTGTGACAGCTCCTCAATTAGTTGAAGACAACTGTCATATTGCCCTCAGACATCCTCTTTGTTAGATTAGACAGCCCCCCCCTCCAGTCCCCTCCCTCATATGGTTTATCGCTTAGGCCCATGTTCATCTTCTCTGCCCGAGAGATGCTCCCGAGGAGATCAGCCATCCTCTCGGGACTTCTGAAGACCATCCTCGTCTGGAGTTTGAAGCACAATGGGCCTCCAATCCCCAAGACTCTGGGAAGTTGCTTGGCCAACATCTTTGGGGTCTTCAAGAAACATGGGAGCTTCACAGAGAGGGGAGTTTGAGTGACCCAGGAGAAGGAGGGTTAATATCATCTGTGTCCCTCTTCGCCGTCTTACTCCGTGGCTAATTATGGACAGGAAGAAGGGAACCATGTTCAAAAGCCCTTTGGGGTTGGATTAGAAGACCTCCAACTGTTATGCGATGTTCTTCTGTGCTCTGGATTAGCTGAACTTTCGGGGAAAGTGTGTTTCTTGGATGTGGCTCTTGGGACTTGTCTTCCCATCAAAGACAGGTAAGACAAATAAAACCAGGAAGGTAATAACAGATGGCATCAACGCAGCTACTGGATGTTTTTCCTCTGGCTTCGCAAACGCTTCCTGGCTTCTGGGAACATCTATTTGCTTACGCGAGATGCCTTCACTTGGAACTGCCAAAGTGGGATTAGCACATGGTACCTTCTGTTCCCAAGGGCTGGGTCTTAAGACGCTGTTTATCTAACCACGGTTTCCAAAGTACACAACGATTAGTGGGGTTTCTGGGGCTACTTTCTAGAGCAGAAGAAACCGAATGACATGATGGAGCTTCTCTATGGGAGCCCAAGCAGGCCCACGTGCTCGGCCACTGATGGCGAGGAACTTGCTTTGCAGGCCAGAGATTCCAGGCTCAGTACAGGAAAGAAGAAGGGAAGGAAAGAAGAAGAGAGGATGGAAAGAAGGAAAGGAGGGAAGAAAAATATAAAAGAAGGAAGTGAAAAAGGAAGGAGGGAAGGAAGAAAAGTAAAATATCAAAGAAAGAAAGAAGGAAGGAAGGACTTGGGCTTGGAATCTGCACCCCAGGAGAACGTCATCCAAGCAGGGATGATCCGGTTGGAGAAATCTGGGCAGACCCTGCTGAGACAGGTCTCCCCAGATCCAGCGTGGCAGAAGAAGACCTCTCTGGTCCCTTCCCTGGCTGAAGAGAAGACCTACCTGGACACCAGGGGTTGAAGAGCAGAACAAACTCGCCCAGGTTGAAGCTGGAGCCCTGGAACTGGGTGGAGGCGTCCAGGACCAGGCGGTATCGGCCGATGCGGGCGTCCGGAGGGGAGGAGATGGAGACGGAGAGGGTCAGCCCGTCCTGCTGCTCCACGGCCGAACTCCAGGCCGAGCCCTCCAGAGAGCAAGAGAGAGGGAAAGGGGAGCGGGTCCCGGAGGTCTCGATGGGGCAAGGTCCTACAGTAGGGAGGGAGGGGAAAGAGGGAAGAAGGGAGGAAGGAAGGGTTTGATGGAGGGGAAGAGGGAGAGAGGGATGGAAGAAGGAAGGAAAGAAGGCAAGGAAGCAAGGAAGGAATGGGGGAGGGAAGGAGAGAGGAAAAGGGATTGAGGAAAGAGGGAAGATGGAAAGAAGGAGGGAAGGGATTGATGGATAGAGGGAAAGAGGAAGAAGGAAGGAAAGGAGGCAGTGAAGCAGGGAGAGATTTAGGGAAGACGTAAGGAAGGGATTGTCAGAGGGAAGAGGGATGGAAAAAGGGAAGAAGGAAGGGATTGATGGAGGGGAAGAGGGAGAGAGGGATGGAAGAAGGAAGGAAAGAAGGTAAGGAAGCAGGGAGGGATTGAGGGAGGGAAGGAGGGAGAAAGGAAAAGGGATTGAGGAAAGAGGGAAGATGGAAAGAAGGAGGGAAGGGATTGACGGACAGAGGGAAAGAGGAAGAAGGAAGGAAAGGAGGCAATGAAGCAGGGAGAGATTTAGGGAAGACGTAAGGAAGGGATTGTCAGAGGGAAGAGGGATGGAAAAAGGGAAGAAGGAAGGGATTGATGGAGGGGAAGAGGGAGAGAGGGATGGAAGAAGGAAGGAAAGAAGGCAAGGAAGCAGGGAGGGATTGAGGGAGGGAAGGAGGGAGAAAGGAAAAGGGATTGAGGAAAGAGGGAAGATGGAAAGAAGGAGGGAAGGGATTGATGGATAGAGGGAAAGAGGAAGAAGGAAGGAAAGGAGGCAGTGAAGCAGGGAGAGATTTAGGGAAGACGTAAGGAAGGGATTGTCAGAGGGAAGAGGGATGGAAAAAGGGAAGAAGGAAGGGATTGATGGAGGGGAAGAGGGAGAGAGGGATGGAAGAAGGAAGGAAAGAAGGCAAGGAAGCAGGGAGGGATTGAGGGAGGGAAGGAGGGAGAAAGGAAAAGGGATTGAGGAAAGAGGGAAGTTGGAAAGAAGGAGGGAAGGGATTGACGGACAGAGGGAAAGAGGAAGAAGGAAGGAAAGGAGGCAATGAAGCAGGGAGAGATTTAGGGAAGACGTAAGGAAGGGATTGTCAGAGGGAAGAGGGATGGAAAAAGGGAAGAAGGAAGGGATTGATGGAGGGGAAGAGGGAGAGAGGGATGGAAGAAGGAAGGAAAGAAGGCAAGGAAGCAAGGAAGGAATGGGGGAGGGAAGGAGGGAGAGAGGAAAAGGGATTGAGGAAAGAGGGAAGATGGAAAGAAGGAGGGAAGGGATTGACGGACAGAGGGAAAGAGGAAGAAGGAAGGAAAGGAGGCAATGAAGCAGGGAGAGATTTAGGGAAGACGTAAGGAAGGGATTGTCAGAGGGAAGAGGGATGGAAAAAGGGAAGAAGGAAGGGATTGATGGAGGGGAAGAGGGAGAGAGGGATGGAAGAAGGAAGGAAAGAAGGCAAGGAAGCAAGGAAGGAATGGGGGAGGGAAGGAGGGAGAGAGGAAAAGGGATTGAGGAAAGAGGGAAGATGGAAAGAAGGAGGGAAGGGATTGACGGACAGAGGGAAAGAGGAAGAAGGAAGGAAAGGAGGCAATGAAGCAGGGAGAGATTTAGGGAAGACGTAAGGAAGGGATTGTCAGAGGGAAGAGGGATGGAAAAAGGGAAGAAGGAAGGGATTGATGGAGGGGAAGAGGGAGAGAGGGATGGAAGAAGGAAGGAAGAAGGCAAGGAAGCAAGGAAGGAATGGGGGAGGGAAGGAGGGAGAGAGGAAAAGGGATTGAGGAAAGAGGGAAGATGGAAAGAAGGAGGGAAGGGATTGACGGACAGAGGGAAAGAGGAAGAAGGAAGGAAAGGAGGCAATGAAGCAGGGAGAGATTTAGGAAAGACGTAAGGAAGGGAGTGTCAGAGGGAAGAGGGAGGGAAGGAGGGATTGAGGGAAGGAGGGAAGAAGGGAGGAAGGAAGAGATTGATGGAAAGAAAGAGGAAGGAAAGGAGGCAAGGAAGCAGGGAGGGATTTAGGGAAGATGGAAGGAAGGGATTGTCAGAGGGAGAGAGGGAGGAAAGAAGGGAAGAAGGGAGGAAGGAAGAGATTGATGGAAAGAAAGAGGAAGGAAAGGAGGCAAGGAAGCAGGGAGGGATTTAGGGAAGATGGAAGGAAGGGATTGTCAGAGGGAGAGAGGGAGGAAAGAAGGGAAGAAGGGAGGAAGGAAGAGATTGATGGAGGGAAAGAGGAAGGAAAGGAGGCAAGGAAGCAGGGAGGGATTGAGGGAAGATGGAAGGAAGGGATTGTCAGAGGGAGAGAGGGAGGAAAGAAGGGAAGAAGGGAGGAAGGAAGAGATTGATGGAAAGAAAGAGGAAGGAAAGGAGGCAAGGAAGCAGGGAGGGATTTAGGGAAGATGGAAGAAGGGATTGACAGAGGGCGAGAGGGAGGAAAGAAGGGAGAGGGAGAGAAGGAAGGAATGAAGAGGGAGGGAGAGAGAGAGAAGAAAGGCACAGGTGAGTTCATGATCTCATTCATCAAATGAGGGCCCTCCCCCTTGTGATGGGGGAGGAGGGGGGGCTTCAAGAAGCTACTAATGACCGAAGGGGAAAACTTGCTCCATGAGGAAGACTCCTGGCTGTCACATCATCCCAGGACTTTTCTGTGTATTGCTCTGCAGCCCAACTCAGCTTCTCTCAAAGGTGCCCGCTGGAAGAGGCCTGGACTTCAACTCCCAGAGTTCCCAGCCAGCAAGGAGACTCCCCCCCCCCAAAGGAGAACCAACCCCTCCTCGGTCCCCAAACCACTTCAGCCAGGCCCTTTCCTTGCCCAGCGCTTTGGCTCCTTGCAAACGTTTGGGGCTGTGCCCCGCAGCCCAGGTGCCAGGGGGCTGGCAGCCCCCCCCCCCCGCTCTCCTGCCCACAGTATGTGCATGTCTGTCTGTCTGTCTGTCTGTGTGCAATCATCTACCCAAAACATTCTCCTCCAATGCCCCCCCCCCCAGATTGGGCTGCTTCCCCACCAGCTCTTTTGGCATCTCCTAAAGGTTGGTCTGATGGTCAAATGAGCTGAAAACCGGCCCCATCCCGGCTGTAAACTTCCTTCGGCTTCTCTCCCTCCTTTCATATTCTCTCGTTCTCTCTTCCTCCCTCATTCCTTTCCTTTCCCGTCCCATCCCGTCCCTTCCTGTCCTTTCCTTTCTGTCCCTTCCCTTTCCTTCCCTCCCTTCCCTTCCTTTCTTTCCCTTCCTTTCCCTTCCTTTCCCTTTCCCTTCCCTCCCTTCCTTTCATTTCCTTCCCTTCCTTCTCTTCCCTTCCCTTCCTTTCTTTCCCTTCCCTTCCCTTCCCTTCCTTTCCATTCCTTCCCTTCCTTCCCTTCCCTTCCTTCTCTTCCCTTCCCTTCCTTTCCTTCCCTTCCCTTCCTTTCTTTCCCTTCCCTTTCTTTCCTTTCTTTCTTTCTTTCCCTTCCTTCTCTTCCCTTCCTTTCTTTCCCTTCCCTTCCTTTCTTTCCCTTCCCTTCCCTTCCTTTCCATTCCTTCCCTTCCTTCCCTTCCCTTCCTTCTCTTCCCTTCCCTTCCCTTCTTTCCCTTCCCTTCCTTTCTTTCCCTTCCCTTTCTTTCCTTTCTTTTCTTTCTTTCCCTTCCCTTCCTTTCCTTCCCTCCCTTCCTTTTCTTTCTTTCCCTTCCCTTCCTTTCCTTTCCTTCCCTCCCTTCCTTTCCTTTGGCCACTGCCAGGACAGGCCACCCGCTGCCCACCTGCCCATCCGGATGGGCGTAAGGATGGCGTCTTCCATGGCAAGAGGCGGGCATCAGAAGCGGTGGCTGGAAACACACACAGGAGCCTCCAGGGAGAGGGGCGTATTTGGCCTCCCCCTCCAGCTGGCCACTGGCAGTCTGAGAACCCGTCTCGGCCCCTGCTTGGCTGGGGAGGCCAAACCCAGCGGCCCCCAGGGAGGACCGGACGGGCTACAGGAATAGCCTGTTCCTCCCTCCCCCCCCCGCGGGTGAGAGAGTGGCCCCTCCCCTGCAGACAGTGGCCCATTCATTCTTGTAAAGGAGGTGGAGGGGGGGCAGAGAGGTGTTGCTTCCTGGGGGGGGGATCTGTCAACTCTCAACCGCCCAGTCCAGCAACACCGGCTCTTTGTGCCGAGAGGCCGGGACAGGTGGGCGGTTGTGGGGGTGGGAACCTTGCAGGACAGACCCTCTTCTTCAAGTTCGCTTGCCAAGTCTCCGACTCTGCCTTCCAGAGGGTCCTGAACCAGGAGCTGCCACTCTTGCTGGGGGAGGGAGGGAGGGGTGGGGTGGGGAAGGCCGTCACGTCTGGCCAAGCAAAGGGGGGGAGGTCTTCTCTGCCCCACAACCCAAATCTCAGCCCCTCCATCAGCTGCATCGCTGGTTACAACCCACCAGTGGCAGCCTCAACTCTCTTCTCAATGCTCCTTTGGCTCCTGCCCTCTTTCGCCTTCCCTCTTTTCAACTTTTTGATTTAAAAACAATTTGTGTAGGACAGTGTTCCTCAAGGTGGGCTGCTTTAAAATGGGTGGGCTTCAACTCCCAGGATGCCCCAGGCAGTTAAAATGGGTGGGCTTCAAATCCCAGGATGCCCCAGGCAGTTAAAATGGGTGGGCTTCAACTCCCAGGATGCCCCAGGTTTTGGGAGCGGAAGTCCACCCAGCATAAAGGTATTTTTTTCCAAATGGACTTTATTTACGTTTCCTTTGAAAATGTTTCCCTTCTCATCCAAGAAGCTTCTTTGGTTCTGCAGAAGCTTCTTGAATGAGAAGAGAAATGTCTTCAAAGGAAAAAAAAATCCTCAAGAAAGTCCAGTTTCTTTTGGAAAAAGAGAAACTTTGGAACAAAACCTTTGATCTGTTTAAAAGAAGAGGAAAAAGAGAAAAATACCCCTAAAAATAATATAGATATAATGAACCGTTGCAGGAACTAGGTATAGTCTAGTGGAAAGAAGGACTTGGGGTGACATGATACCAGTCTTCCAATATTTGAGGGGCTGCCCCAAAGAAGAAGGGGGGTCAACTTATTCTCCAAAGCCCCTGAGGGCAGGACTTGAGAGAAGCGACAGATGGAAACTAATCAAGGAGAGAAGCAACTTAAAACTAAGGAGAAATTTCCTGACAGTGAGAACAATTAATCAGTGGAACAACTTGCCTCCAGAAGATGTGAATGCTCCAACACTGGAGGTTTTTAAGAATATGTAAGGCAACCATTTGTCTGAAATGGTATAGCAGGGGGTTGGGCTAGAAGACCTCCAAGGTCCCTTCCTACTCTGTTATTCTATGTTCTACTGCTGGTTTCTGTGTTGCTGGTTTTTTAACTGTTTTTTTTTAACTTCCCACCCACTGCAGACATCCCTGGCTGTGGCTTCAAAGTGGGAACTCCTCGGGCTGTTGAGAAATTGTTCAAGGCTAACTTCGGGGGGGGGGGGGCAGATTTACAAGAGGTATCGAAGACCATTTTGCCATCAAATTGCAACCTTGGTTTTGGGAATATCCCACCCAGCCAGGCAGGGAAGGGATGCAGAAATCCAGAATAACAGATGTGGAAGGGAACAAGGAGGAGGAGGAGGAGGAGGAGGAGGAGGAGGAGGAGGAGGAGGAAGAGAAGGAGAAGGAGAAGGAGAAGGAGAAGGAGAAGGAGAAGGAGAAGGAGAAGGAGAAGGAAGGAAAATGGAGACAGGAGAAGGAAGGAAAATGGAGACAGGAGAAGGAGAAGGAAGATAGAGACAGGAGGAGAAGGAAGATGGCGATAGGAGGAAGGAAGGAAGGAAGGAAGGAAGACAGGAGAAGGAGAAGGAGGAGAAGGAAGGAAAATGGAGACAGGAGAAGGAAGGAAAATGGAGACAGGAGAAGGAAGGAAAATGGAGACAGGAGAAGGAGAAGGAAGATGGAGACAGGAGGAGAAGGAAGATGGAGACAGGAGGAGAAGGAAGATGGCGACAGGAGGAAGGAAGGAAGGAAGGAAGGAAGGAAGGAAGACAGGAGAAGGAGAAGGAGAAGGAGGAGAAGGAAGGAAGATGGAGACAGGAGAAGGAAGGAAAATGGAGACAGGAGAAGGAGAAGGAAGATAGAGACAAGAGGAGAAAGAAGATGGCGACAGGAGGAAGGAAGGAAGGAAGGAAGGAAGGAAGACAGGAGAAGGAGAAGGAGGAGAAGGAAGGAAGATGGAGACAGGAGAAGGAGAAGGAAGATGGAGACGGGAGGAGAAGGAAGGAAGACATAGAAAGGAGAAGGAAGGAACATAGAGACAGGAGAAGGAGGAAGATGTCGACTGGAGGAGAAGGAAGGAAGGAAGACAGGAGAAGGAGAAGGAGAAGGAGAAGGAGAAGGAAGGAAGATGGAGACAGGAGGAAGAGAAGGAGAACAACTGTGTGGTGCTCACTGAACTTGGCGGTTTTCTTGCAGGCGTTTCATAACCCAACTGGGGGACAGTATTTGAAGGGAGGAGAAGGAGGAGGAGGAAGAGAACAACTGTGGTGTCTTCGGTGCTCTCTGAACTTGGTGGTTTAACCCGATTAGGTGACATCGTCAATGCTGCTAGGGAGTGGGGTTTGCTCTCTATTTATATTCAGTTGGCTTCCCCTGACCCTGGGGGGGGGGGTTGATGGTGGTCTTGGTGGCCTGTTTACTGTTGACTTGTTTGAGTTCATTGATTGGGTTACTGTTCCCTTCTTGTCTGTGGGTCTGATGTTAATCTTGGGGTTCATCTCGCTCATCTGGGCGTTGATTGCTGATTGTGTGTGCTGTTTCCTCGTTCCCTTTTGGGCTAGTCCATTATCTCTCTTGCGCAGTCTATAAATATTCTTTACGTCTATGTGTCTGTTGATGGCTAATTTGTCAGGGGCCTCTGACAAATCCCCTGGCGTTTCCCCCCCCCCTTGCAGGAAAACCACCAAGCTCAGAGAGCACCAAGGACCCCTCCTCTCAGCCCTCAGGTACATAGATTCCCTTTTATTGGTACGGAAACCCCCCAATGGCTGAATTGAGGAGGGGAGAACCTGACATGCCCATCCATGGTGGGCACAACAGCCCACCATCTCCTGGCACAGAGCAAGCCGTTGCAGAATCCATCCCCCCTCTCATCTATGGGGCTACAGGCAGTTTCCCAGCTCAGGGACATTTTCCAAGAAGGGGGGTGGGTAAGCAGATTAAAGGGGGTCTGACTTTTGGGTCCTCCCTGGCCTGTCTCCCCAAGGGAGGGCCAATGCGGGGGCTGCTTTGCTTGGGAACACAACAGAGTGAGCATTGTGAGAAAGAAGGACTTCCTGCCTTTGTTTCCCTGACTGGAGTCTTTCTCTGCCTACAGGCTGCCTGGATGGAAGAGATAAAACCTGGGCCAAGGACCAGTGGGTTCCCCCCCCCCAGCCCCCTCCTACTCTGCGGTCTTCCTTCCCACCGCACTGGAGAATGTGGGGGTTCAGGCTGGGAACACCCAGCAGAGCTTCAGAGAAGCCCAGGCTGGTTTGGTATGGAGGTATCGGCTAAAAGTGAATTTCATGTATTGATCTAACAGGATAACAGAGTTGGAAGGGGCCTTGGAGGTCTTCTAGTCCAGCCCCCTGCTCAAGCAGGAGACCCTTACACAATTACAGAATAACAGAGTTGGAAGGGACCACAGAGGTCTTCTAGCCCAGCCCTCTGCTCAAGCAGGAGACCCTTACAGAATGACAGAATAACAGGAGGTAGAAGGGACCACAGAGGTCTTCTAGTCCAGCCCCCTGTTCAAGCAGGAGACCCTTACACAATTACAGAATAACAGAGTTGGAAGGGACCACAGAGGTCTTCTAGCCCAGCCCTCTGCTCAAGCAGGAGACCCTTACAGAATGACAGAATAACAGGAGCTAGAAGGGACCACAGAGGTCTTCTAGTCCAGCCCCCTGTTCAAGCAGGAGACCCTTACACAATTACAGAATAACAGAGTTGGAAGGGACCTTGGAGGTCTTCTAGTCCAGCCCTCTGCTCAAGCAGGAGACCCTTATGGAATGACAGAATAACAGGAGGTAGAAGGGACCACAGAGGTCTTCTAGTCCAGCCCCCTGTTCAAGCAGGAGACCCTTACACAATTACAGAATAACAGAGTTGGAAGGGACCACAGAGGTCTTCTAGCCCAGCCCTCTGCTCAAGCAGGAGACCCTTACAGAATGACAGAATAACAGGAGCTAGAAGGGACCACAGAGGTCTTCTAGTCCAGCCCCCTGTTCAAGCAGGAGACCCTTACACAATTACAGAATAACAGAGTTGGAAGGGACCACAGAGGTCTTCTAGCCCAGCCCTCTGCTCAAGCAGGAGACCCTTACAGAATGACAGAATAACAGGAGCTAGAAGGGACCACAGAGGTCTTCTAGTCCAGCCCCCTGTTCAAGCAGGAGACCCTTACACAATTACAGAATAACAGAGTTGGAAGGGACCTTGGAGGTCTTCTAGTCCAGCCCTCTGCTCAAGCAGGAGACCCTTATGGAATGACAGAATAACAGGAGGTAGAAGGGACCACAGAGGTCTTCTAGTCCAGCCCCCTGTTCAAGCAGGAGACCCTTACACAATTACAGAATAACAGAGTTGGAAGGGACCTTGGAGGTCTTCTAGCCCAGCCCTCTGCTCAAGCAGGAGACCCTTACAGAATGACAGAATAACAGGAGCTAGAAGGGACCACAGAGGTCTTCTAGTCCAGCCCCCTGTTCAAGCAGGAGACCCTTACACAATTACAGAATAACAGAGTTGGAAGGGACCTTGGAGGTCTTCTAGTCCAGCCCTCTGCTCAAGCAGGAGACCCTTATGGAATGACAGAATAACAGGAGGTAGAAGGGACCACAGAGGTCTTCTAGTCCAGCCCCCTGTTCAAGCAGAAGACCCTTACAGAATGACAGAATAACAAGAGTTGGAAGGGACCTTGGAGGTCTTCTAGTCCAGCCCCCTGTTCAAGCAGGAGACCCTTACACAATTACAGAATAACAGAGTTGGAAGGGACCTTGGAGGTCTTCTAGTCCAGCCCTCTGCTCAAGCAGGAGACCCTTATGGAATGACAGAATAACAGGAGGTAGAAGGGACCACAGAGGTCTTCTAGTCCAGCCCCCTGTTCAAGCAGGAGACCCTTACACAATTACAGAATAACAGAGTTGGAAGGGACCTTGGAGGTCTTCTAGTCCAGCCCTCTGTTCAAGCAGAAGACCCTTACAGAATGACAGAATAACAAGAGTTGGAAGGGACCTTGGAGGTCTTCTAGTCCAGCCCTCTGCTCAAGCAGGAGACCCTTACAGAATGACAGAATAACAGGAGCTGAAAGGGACCACAGAGGTCTTCTAGTCCAACCCCCTGTTCAAGCAGGAGACCCTTACAGAATTACAGAATAACAAGAGTTGGAAGGGACCTTGGAGGTCTTCTAGTCCAGCCCTCTGTTCAAGCAGAAGACCCTTACAGAATGACAGAATAACAAGAGTTGGAAGGGACCTTGGAGGTCTTCTAGTCCAGCCCCCTGCTCAGGCAGGAGACCCTACACCATTTCAGACAAATGGCTGTCCAGCCTTTTCTTAAAAACCTCCTGTGATGGAGCACCCACAACATCTGGAGGCAACTTCTGTTCCACTGATTAATTGTTCTAACTTCCAGGAAATTCCTCCTTAGTTCTAGGCTGCTTCTCTCCTTGATTAGTTTCCATCTGTTGCTTCTCGTTCTGCCTTCTGGTGCTTTGGAGAATAGGTGGGCCCCCCTCTTCTCTGCGGCAGCCCCCCCCCAGATATTGGGGGAATTGCTATCATGTCACCCCCCTAGTCCTTTCCCCCCATAAACTAGACATTTCCTGCAAGCTTTCTTCATATATTAAAAGAGCTGAGGTGGCGCAGTGGTTAGAGTGCTGTACTGCAGCCACTTCAGCTGACTGCTAGTTCAGCAGTTCAGTGGTTCAAATCTCACCGGCTCAAGGTTGACTCAGCCTTCCATCCTTCCAAGGTGGGTGAAATGAGGACCCAGACTGTGGGGGAAATATATGCTGACTCTGTAAACCGCTTAGAGAGGGCTGACAGCCCTATGAAGCGGTATATAAGTCTAACTGCTATTGCTATTGCTATATATTTTAGCCACCAGTCCTCCAATCAACTTCCGCTCCAGGGTGATGGGATTAAGAAGGACAGGGCATAACCTTTGAGGACATAATAGGGTCAACTCACCACCATTTAGCAAAAGGCATAAGCCCCATCATTGCACAACCCCCAGAACAAATTTCAAAAGTCACAGAAAGATATATAAAGATCCATCCACTCATCCCACCATTTAGCTTTTGTTCTGCTTCATCGTAATATCTCCTTTCCAAACAGCCTCCCTGTTGTTTCCAGCGCTTTTATCCCAGCTGGCAACTGAACCAGATGGAGTTTACCTCCTACTGGTGGATGATGGGAGTGGGGATCAGAAGGGTTTCCTCCCCCCACCCCCATCCTCCCTCCCTCTCCGGGGGCAACTAAGGCCCGCCGCTCACCTGTCTCCGTAACGAAGGTCAGTTTGTCCACGCCTGCTTCATACGCTCTGCCGGCGAAGGTCAGTGAGATCCGGAACGGCTGCCCTCGGCGTACGAGGAGCTGATGGGACCCCATTTCGGCGGTCTTGTGCTTCAGGTTGTTCTCCTCGCATTTCAGGTCCCAGGTCTCTAACTGAAGATCTGCGGGAACCAAGGGGAAAAAAAATCAGATTTTTTTTTAACAATTTTTTATTTTATCAATTTCCTATATACATTCACAATTATATGATCTCATAACTGTTATTAATAATATGTATTTATAACATTTTTTCCCTACAGTTGACAATATACTTGAAGATTGCTTTCTTAACATCCCATAGATCCATCTTATCTTACAATGGTCCTACTTCTTCTTCCCTCCCTCCCTCTTTCCTTCCCTTGTTTCTTCTCTCCTACTCTCCTTCCTTCCCTCCTTCCTTCCCTCCCTCTTTCCCCCTTCCCTCCCTCCTTCCTTCCCTCCTTCCTTCCTTCCCTCCTTCCTTCCTTCCTTCCCTCCTTTCTTCTCTCCTTCTCTCCTTCCTTTCCCCCTTCCTTTCCTCCTTCCTTCCCCCCTTCCTTCCCTCCTACATTCCTTCCTTCCCTCCTTCCTTCCCTCCTACATTCCTTCCTTCCCTCCTTTCTTCTCTCCTTCCTTCCCTCCTTCCTTCCCTCTCTCCTTCCCCCTTTCCTCCCTCCTTTCTTCTCTCCTTCTCTCCCCTCCTTCCTTCCTTCCTTCCCTTCTTTCTTCTCTCCTTCTCTCCTTCCATAGCTTGACCCCCAAATCTTCTTTGTGGCAACCCTGGAGATATTGGAAGATGCTATCATGTCTCCCCTGGTCCTTCTTTTCATTAAACTAGACACATCCAGTTCCTGCAACCGTTCTTCCTATGTTTTAGCCTCCAGTCCCCTAATCCTCTTTGTTGCTCTTCTCTGAACTCTTTCCAGAGTCTCCACATCTTTTCTACACTGTGGCGACCAAAACTGAATGCTGTATTCCAAGTGTGGCCTTCTGGTGCTTTGGAGAATAGCTTGACTCCTTCTTCCTTGTGGCAACCCTTGAGATATTGGAACACTGCTATCATGTCTCCCCTAGTCCTCCTTTTCTCTCCACTAGCCAAACAATTAATTAACTTTTACCTGAATTAAAAACTAGAAAAGGACTGGGAAGAGAAAGCCGTTTCTCTCCGTGCCTTCACCTTACGCAAGTTGGCAGCTTTAAACAGGAGGAGAAGAATTGTGTTTTTATGAATGAGAAAAGTGACTTTGAATTGGATTTATGTACTCGGGACGGGTGTGGGATCGCTGAGATGTATAAATGACTGTTGAAAAAGGAGCACAGGAGTTGAACACGTCAAAGATCGTTTGATTAACTGGGCAAAAAAAAATTGGATTTAGCCTCCTGCTCGATCAAGGGCAGAATATGGGGAGCGAAGGACCGGAATTTACACTGAATTATAATCTGAAAGAGGAGTTTGATAAGGTGATGTGTCGTTCGTATTTAACACCCGATAGATTGTGAAAGATGCATAAGAAAGATTTTACCATCTTTCTTCCCACAGCTGTTAAGTGGATCCCTGCAGTTGTTCATGGTTGTTAAGTGAATCGGGATTCCCGCCCCCCCATTGGCTTTGCTGGTCAGAAAGTAACACAAGGGGATCATGTGACCTCAGGACTCTGCAAGCATCATAAATGTGAATCGGTTGCCCAGAGTCTGAATTTTTGACCACGTGACCAGGGAGATGCTGCAAAGGGTGAAAAACGGTCATAAGCCTGGGCCGTTGTAACATTGGTCATTAAATGAATGGTTGTAACTTGAGGATGGCCCGTAATTGTGGCCTGAGGCTCTTGCAAGCTAGTTTAGTCTCTTATTTATTTATTGTATTTTTTATTTATTTTTGGGGAACTTCTCTTCAGACAGAGTGTCCTCATATGGTCGCCTCAATTCTTTAATAGATTAACAGAGTTGGAAGGGACCTTGGAGGTCATCTAGTCCAGCCCCCCACCCCAGCAGGAGACTCTACACCATTTCTGATAGAGGGAAGTCCAGTCTCTTCTTGAAAGCCTCCAGGCATGAAGCCCCCACAACTTCCGAAGGCAACTTCTCTTCCATCGGTTGATGGTTCTCACTTGTCAGAAAGTTCCTCCTTATTTCCAGGTTGAATCTCTCCTTGGTCAGTTTCCATCCATTGTTCCTTCTCTGGCCTTCAAAAGTGCTTTGGAGAATAGCTTGACCCCTTTCTCCTCTCTGGGGCAGCACCTCAAAGATTGGAAGATGCTCTCCTGTCTCCCCTGGTCCTTCTCTTCCCTAGACTAGCCAGGCCCAGTTCCTGCAACCGTTCATCGTATGTTTGAGTCTCCAGTCCCCTCATCATCCTGGTTGCACTTCTTCACACATGGAATCATGGATGGAAACCGACCAAGGAGAGATTCAACCTGGAAACAAGGAGAAATTTCCTGAGAATGAGAACCATCAACCGATGGAAGAGAAGTTGCCTTCGGAAGTTGTGGGAGCTTCATCCCTGGAGGCTTTCAAGAAGAGACTGGGCTGCCATCTGTCAAGAATGGTGTAGAGTCTCCTGCTTGGGTAGGGGAGAGTGGACTAGAAGACCTCCAAGGTCCCTTCCGACTCTGTCAATCTGTATCTCTATTTGGAGTCCTCGGACTTGTGACAAAACCACATTTTTAGGATCTTCCAGAAGGGAATTCGGGGTGGGGTCAACCGTACGTCAGTGGGAGAATCTTCCAGAAAGAAGGCAGAGAAGAGAAGAAGGAGGATGGGTATCCTGAATCGATGGGGCCTGTAGCCTGTGCTGCCTTCCTACCCTATTCTCCTTGTCAATCTCTTCTCTGCAGCCCTCAGAGCAAGAGAGCAAGGGCTGAGCTACACATTACACACATCGTTCCGTATCCATTTATTTATGTTTTTGCCATTTTTATTGGGTGCATATTGGAGGTGGAGGCCCTCTGAGAGCTGAGAGCAAGGAAATTTCATTTCAATGTAGCAATAGCAATAGCAGTTCGACTTATATACCGCTTCATGGGGCTTTCAGCCCTCTCTAAGCGGTTTACAGAGTCAGCATATCGCCCCCAACAACAATCCGGGTCCTCATTTCACCCACCTCGGAAGGACGGAAGGCCGAGTCAACCTTTGAGCCGGTGAGATTAGAACAGCCGAACTGCAGATAGCAGTCAGCTGAGGTGGCCTGCAGTGCTGCATTTAACCACTGCGCCACCTCGGCTCTTGTATACCGATTAGGGGACGTTCAAAGTGACAATGAAGTTATTCTGAGTCTAAGGAGTCTACAGTTAATCCTTAATTTACAATTTAGTGACCATTTGAAGTTATCATGACATTGAAAAAAAGTGACTCAATTGAACAATTAGAACAATTAATCAGTGGGACAGCTTCCCTCCAGAGGTTGTGAATGCTCCAACACTGGAAGTCATTAAGAAGAGGTTGGACAACCATTTGTTTGAAATGGTATAGGGTTTCCTGCTTAAGCAGGGGGTTGGACTTCTCCTCTCCGGCAGCTGGGAGCCTTTTGCCATTTTTATAAACACACATACTTTCTCGCCCTCTCTTTTTTCTCTTTCTCTCTCTTTTCCTCCCTTTTTTGCATTTTCTCTCTCTCTCTCTTTCTTTCTCTTTCTCTCTGTCTCTTGCTTTCTCTCTTTCTATTTCTTTCTCTTTCTCTCCCTCTCTTTCTCTCTCTCTTTCTTTCCCTCTCTTTCCCTCTTTTTTTTCTGTTCTCTCTCTTTTTCTCTCTCTTTCTTTCTATTTTTTTCTGTCTCTCTCTCTCTACTTCTCTCTCTTTTTCTCTCTCTATTTCACTTTTTCTCTTTCTCTCCCTCTTTTTCTCTTTCTCTTTCTTTATCTCTTTCTTTTCTGTTCTCTCTTTCTCTCTCATTTTCTCTTTCTCTTTCTCTTTCTCTTTTCCCTCTTTCTCTCCCTCTTTCTTTCTTTTTATTTTTCTATTTCTTTTTCTCCTTCTCTCTCTTTCTCATTTTTCTTTCTGTCTCTTTTCCTCCCTCTTCCTTTCCCACCTCTTCTTTCCTCTCTCTCTTTCTCTCTCTGTTTCTCTCTCTTTCTTTTTCTCCTTACTCCCTCTGTTTCTTTTTCAATTTTCCCTTTCTCTCTTTCTTTCTCTTTCTGTCTCTCCCCCTCCTTCTCCCTCCCTCTCTCCTAAGTTTTAAGACAGAGTCATGGATGAGTAAGAATCTTAACACCGGAGGGGACTCTGGAGGTCATCTTATCTAAGCGTAGCATAAGAACCCAAGCCAAAATGTCTCAGACGGGATGCTCAGCCTCTCCTTGAACCCACCCATCTGTCTGATTCACGGATTCTGCTCAGATGAGTAAGAATCCTAACACTGGGAGGTGCCCTAGAGGTCAGCTAGTCTAGCCCCCTACTGAAGGCCGGAAACCCAAGCCAAAGCTTCCCAGATGAACGGCTGTCCAGCTTCTCCTCGATCCTCCTACTCATCCGTCTGAGTCATGGATTCTGCTCCCATGAGTAAGAACGTTAGACTTAGAAGGGGACTTAGAGGTCATCTAATCTAGCTCCCTACTGAGGCTAGGAACCCAAGGCAAAGCACTGCAGATGAACTACTGCTCGGCCTCCCCTTGAACCCATAACTCATGGACTCTACTCGGATAAGTAAGAATCTTAGATCCAGGTAGTCCTTGATTTACAACAGCACTGAAAAAATGTGACTTCTGACTGTTTTCCATGCTTACGATCGCTGCAGAGTCCCCAGGGTCACATGGTGAAAATCCCGCCCCTTAGCAACTGATTCATACTTATGACGGTCGCAGTGTCCCTTTTGCCACCTTCCGACAAGTCAACGGGGAAAGGTGGATCCACTTAATGGCCATGTTACTAAATTAACAACGGCAGTGATTCACTTAACGGCATCAAGAAAGGCCGTACAATGGGGCAAGACTCACTTGTCCTGCTTAGCATCAAAAATTCTGGGCTCAGATGTGGTCATAAATTGAGGGCGACCTGTAGGAAAGACATTGTAGAGGTCATCTAGTCCAACCCCCTAGTGAGGGTAGGAACCCAAGCCAAAACTTCCCAGAGGAATGGCTGCTCCGCCTCTCCTTGAACCCATTCAGTCCTCTGCTCAGATGGGTAAGCCGAAGAAGCCAAAGGGAACTTGAAGGTCATCTAGTCCCTACTGAGACAGCCATGGATTCTACTAGATAAGACCAATTGTCCAGCTGTTCAAACCTGGACTATACCATCCACAATCCACAAACCGGGGATTATGGGAGATGAAGTCCATATCAGGGTTCCAAGCAATGAATCCAAAGCAAGAAAACCTCCGAGACGGGTAGATTCCACAGAGAATACATTTATTGGAAATATCATATTGGCGCATATCGGGTGAAAACCCACTCTGAAGTCTCCTGCGGTTTTCACCTAATTAAAAGTAAAAGGTTTTCTTCTCCCCTCCCCCCCCAGCATGGCTCTCCAAAATGTTTAAAAATTTGGCTCCAAATTGTTGGAAGTGTAAAAAAAACACCAGGCACTTTTTTATCATATGTGGTGGACATGCAACAAGGCCAAAAGATATTGGAAAATGATTCAATCGTGGTTGGAACAAATGGTGGGAGACCCAATTTTCTTTAAACCAGAAATTTTTCTCCTAGGCATTAACACCGGAGGGGTTTAAGAAAAATGGACTCTATCTAATTATCCATGTATTAACTGTGGCGCATATAACTTATGCCCATGTTGGAAAAAAGAAAATACACCATCAGAGCTAGACATAATCAGAAAAGTGTTGGCTTGTGCGGAAGCAGATCGGCTCACTCTTCAACTTAAAAATAAAGGGGAATCGGAATACTTTGAAGTCTGGAACAGATTTAATGATTGGTAATAAGACAAGGTGATAAGACTGGAACAAACTGTATATATTGTGATTGGACAGAAGGATAGGCAATGTATTAAGTAAATAGGTAATGGTTGAGACTAGCTGTATATAATGTGATTGTATGGTCACTTCAGCTTCATGGCCTTTGATTTGGATGCCAACCATCGTACCCCCCGGGACCTGCCCAGTGGAGGATTGGGTGCCCTGTTCCTCTTTTTACGGTAGCCTATTATTTTATTTTATTTTTAACATTGGGATCTATGGCACGCAGAGTCTTTATCTTTCCCCCCTTCCTAAGGAGCAACTGATAAAGGTGACTAAAGGGTAAATTTGGGCTGCATCTTAACGGGCAGCTGGTTCATTATTTCGGGCAGGAAAAAAGCTGGACTGATGGCACCAACAGATTGGAGAGGATGAGCCTTCTCCAAATTATTATTCTCTGCCCAGATTTCGGAGTTCCACATCGCTGGTTCTGGTAGCCAAAACAGAACAGATGCACCTGGAGCATTTCCGCTCTTCCGTTGTCATTTTTATTTTTAAATCCTCCCCGTAGCACCCTTGAGTTGCGCCGACTCCTTGTCACCCGGCCAAAAACACCCGAATCTACGCCAAGGAAGCAAATTTGGAAGGACCGAGCAGGCGAGAGTTACGACTTACAACGCCCCGCGTTTCTTTGACCGATCTACAAATTGTAATGCTCTTCAGTGGGTCATTAAAAAAAAGGAGGGGTTGCAAATAAAGCGGGGCTCTCCATCCTTGGTAACTTTAAGCCTGGAGGACTTCAACTCCCAGAATTCCCCAGCCAGCAAAACTTTAAGCCGGGGAGGACTGGGAGTTGAAGTCTTCCCGGCTTAAAGTTGTCAGGGTTGGAGACCCCAAATAGAGAGAGGAGGGTGCCCAAAATTTTGGAGGCTGAGGTCATAAGCGTGAAAAACAGTCACAAGTCACCTTTTTCGGTGCCTCTACAACTTCGAACAGTCACTTAAACGGAAAGTTGTAAGTCGAGGGCCATCTCTTGGCGCCCTCAAATCAATAAGTAAATTTCCCCTTCACGATTTACGTCTTAAAATCCCGCAAGTTCACTCTTGTTTTGGCCCTTTTGGAAATTAAACCAGGCAAATGCATTTTTTTGTACGTGCCACCTCTGGCTAAAAGGGATCAAGCTTTTCATTCTGCTGGGCACCGTGATTGCCCGGGCGCCCAGAAATAGCGAAATAAAAAATGTACTTCATTTTATGATGTCCGTCTCTCGAATCCTACGGGAATAAGTCAGGGAGACGGACGGGCCGTTTCGAAATAGGATAAATAAAATAAAAACATTCCAAGCTCCGTTTGCCAAGGTGGCTACAGAAATCAAATAAATCAAATATAAATAAATTAAAGATTCCTCCCTATACGTCTCTTCCACGGTTACATATTTTTCCTTATAAGCCCAAATGAAACAGACTTGTGACATGTCGAAAAATCTCAAACGCTGTCTATCCTGGGCCAGACAGTTATTCTTCCCCAAAGTGGCCGGTTATTTTTGTAGTTCATTTCCCAACATGTTCTGAATCCAGCCTGCATTAAATCATCACCAGTAATCCGATGTGGGTTTGAAAGCTTTAAGATACCCAGAGATTTTTAAGGGGCAGTTTTGCCCAATGAGGGGGTGAAAAAAAAAACCCTTCTCCATGCTTTAAGAGTGTTAACAAAACTTCTCTTTCAGACTGGAGCAAAGTTAGTTTTAGAGGAACATGCATGCTCAAGTTTCAGCCAGAATAGAACTGGAAGGGACCTTGGAGGTCTTCTAGTCCAACCCTCTGCCCAAGCAGGAGCCAGTATACCATTTCAGGCAAATGGCTGTTCGTTTATTTTCCTACAAACCTCCCGTGTTGGCCCACCCACAACTGCTGTTGGAAAACCCACAACTATTTGTCTGAAGTGGTCTAGGGGTTTCTGCCCAAGCAGGGGGTTGGACTAGAACAGTGTTTTTCAACCACTGTGCCGCGGCACACTAGTGTGCCGTGACATAGTGTAAGGTGTGCCGTGGGAAAAACACTTTATATATAGTCAATATAGGCACAGAGTTAAATTTTTTTAACATTTTCTAATGGTGGTGTGCCTTGTGATTTTTTTCATGAAAAAAGTGTGCCTTTGAACAAAAAAGGTTGAAAAACACTGGACTAGAAGACCTCCAAGGTCCCTTCTAACTCTTGTTATTCTATTCTGTTCTGGAGGCAACTTCTGTTCCATGGATTAATTGTTCTCACTGTTAGGAAGTTTCTCCTGAGTTCTAAGTTGCTTCTCTCCCCAAATAGTTTCCATCCTTTCCTTCTTCCTTCTGCTGCTTTGGAAAATAGGTGGAGCACCCTCTTCTTTGGGGCAGCCCCTCCAAGACTGATATCATGCCCCCCCCCCTTAGTCCTTCCTTTCTCCAGGCTAGCCAAACCCAAATCCTTCCTCTGTTTTAACCTCCATGCCATTTTCATTTTTCTTTTTGCAAAACTTTTCCAAAAAGTTTTGCAAAGTTTTTTTTTCTCGGCAGTTGAAGGTTGGAAAATCAAGGGGGAACCCCAGATCCCCAAAGTCCCCGGACAGGGACCTTCTTCTTCTGATTATTCTGATCGTTATTGTTATTGTTGTTGTTATTGTGTTTTTACCTTCTGCCATGGTGCCTGCAGAGAAGCTGCCTTCCGCTCTGCTCTCCCGCTGCCTGCCTTGCCAGCCCGCGAGCCACCAGACGCTGCGAGGTTACCTCCGACCCAAGGAGTCCTCTCCCTTTTATAGACATCCCCTTCCCCTCCCCTTGGCTGGGTGGGTAGATCAGTCATCGCGAAAGGAGAGCGGGGTGGGTGGGTGGGGTGAGTGGCAGCGGAGGGAGGTTTCCAGGAAAAAGTTAAAGGCACCCTTTAAAAGAAATGAAGTGAGGCCGAAGGGTGGGCTGGTGCTGAAAGGGGAAATTCGAGGGACGGGCCCGGGGGGGTGGTGGTGGTGGTGGATTCTAACTGGAGAAAGAGCCCCCCCAGCTGGCTTCTCCTGGTCAGGTCCCGGGCGCAGCGAAGGCTGAGAATTGGAGCTGTCCGTCCCGCTCCGTGTCACCACCTTGCCTGGCACGGAGCTTATCTGCGCCTCCCTGGGAACATGTAATGTTTTCAGCACCTTGGGAGTGTCCAGGCGCCCTCTGGGTGCCCCCTGTCCTTGTGTGGAAGGGCTGGGAGTAAAAAAAAAAGGGGGGGGCTCCGCTTTTGAGGCAGGAAACCCCACGAGAGGCTTATCGGGAGAGGCAGGCAGGAAGAGGAAAAGCAGGCCCCGGGACATGTGGGGTGGCAGAGCCGGAGAGAGGACATGCCACCCTGCTGGGTCCCTTCTCCTCCTCAATCAGAATAGAGCTGGCAGGGACCTTGGAGGTCTTCTAGCCCATCCCCCCTGCTCAGGTAGGGGAGCCCGTACCATTCCTGACAGGTTCAGTCTGAAGAGACCCTGTACCCATGATGGTGAACTATGGCGTGGGGGGCACAGGTGGCGCAGTGGGTAGAGTGCAGTTACTGCAGGCTACTTCAGCTGACTGCAGTTCTGCAGTTCGGCTGTTCAAATCTCACCGGCTCAAAGGTTGACTCAGCCTTCCATCCTTCCGAGGTGGGTGAAATGAGGAGCCGGATTGTTGTTGGGGGTGATATGCTGACTCTGTAAACCGCTTAGAGAGGGCTGAAAGCCCTATGAAGCGGTATATAAGTCCAACTGCTATTGCTATTGCTATTCTTAAAAACCTCCAGTGTCGGAGCAGCCATGACTTCCGGAGGCAACGTCTCTTCCCCTGGTAGATTGTCCTCCTCAATGTCAGGATGCTTCTCCTTAATCCCAGGTTGCTTCTCTCCTTGGTTAGTTTCCATCCATCGCTTCTTCTCCTGCCTTCAGGGGCCCTGGAGAACACAGGGTGGAGGCTTACTCCAGAACATAGAATAATAGCAGTTAGCAATAGCAGTTAAGACTTATACACCGCTTCATAGGGCTTTCAGCCCTCTCTAAGCGGTTTACAGAGTCAGCATATCGCCCCCACAGTCTGGGTCCTCATTTCACCCAGATAGATAGATAGATGATAGATAGATAGATAGATAGATAGATAGATAGATAGATAGATAGATAGATAGCAATAGCAGTTAGACTTATATACCGCTTCATGGGGCTTTCAGCCCTCTCTAAGCGGTTTACAGAGTCAGCATATCGCCCCCACAGTCTGGGTCCTCATTTCACCCAGATAGATAGATAGATGATAGATAGATAGATAGATAGATAGATAGATAGATAGATAGATAGATAGATAGATAGATAGCAATAGCAGTTAGACTTATATACCGCTTCATGGGGCTTTCAGCCCTCTCTAAGCGGTTTACAGAGTCAGCATATCGCCCCCAGCAACAATCCGGGTCCTCATTTGACCCACCTCGGAAGGATGGAAGGCTGAGTCAACCAGGAACGAACTCCTGGCAGTGAGCAGAGTTAACCTGCAATATTGCAGATAGATAGATAGATAGATAGATAGATAGATAGATAGATAGATAGATAGATAGGTTCATACATACAGAGAGAGAGAGATGAGAGAGACAGACAGAGAGAGAGAGACAGATATAGATAAATAATAGAGATAGATAGATGATAGATAGATAGATAGATAGATAGATAGATAGATAGACAGACAGACAGACAGACAGACAGACAGACAGACAGACAGACAGACAGACTGACTGGCATAGCATAGCATAGCACAGCATAGCATAGCAATAGCAATAGCAGTTAGACTTATATACCGCTTCATGGGGCTTTCAGCCCTCTCTAAGCGGTTTACAGAGTCAGCATATTGCCCCCAACAATCTGGGTCCTCATTTTACCCACCTCAGAAGGACAGAAGGCTGAGTCAACCAGGAACGAACTCCTGGCAGTGAGCAGAGTTAACCTGCAATATTGCAGATAGATAGATAGATAGATAGATAGATAGATAGATAGATAGATAGATAGATAGATAGATAGATAGATAGATAGATAGATGGATGGATGATAGATAAGCATAGCATAGCATAGCAATAGCAATAGCAGTTAGACTTATATACCGCTTCATAGGGCTTTCAGCCCTCTCTAAGCGGTTTACAGAGTCAGCATATTTGCCCCCAACAACAATCCTCATTTCACCCACCTCGGAAGGACGGAAGGCTGAGTCAACCAGGAACGAACTCCTGGCAGTGAGCAGAGTTAACCTGCAATATTGCAGATAGATAGATAGATAGATAGATAGATAGATAGATAGATAGATAGATAGATAGATAGATAGATAGGTTCATACATACAGAGAGAGAGAGATGAGAGAGACAGACAGAGAGAGAGAGACAGATATAGATAAATAATAGAGATAGATAGATAGATAGATAGATAGATAGATAGATAGATAGATAGATAGATAGATAGATAGCAATAGCAGTTAGACTTATATACCGCTTCATGGGGCTTTCAGCCCTCTCTAAGCGGTTTACAGAGTCAGCATATCGCCCCCACAGTCTGGGTCCTCATTTCACCCAGATAGATAGATAGATGATAGATAGATAGATAGATAGATAGATAGATAGATAGATAGATAGATAGATAGATAGATAGCAATAGCAGTTAGACTTATATACCGCTTCATGGGGCTTTCAGCCCTCTCTAAGCGGTTTACAGAGTCAGCATATCGCCCCCAGCAACAATCCGGGTCCTCATTTGACCCACCTCGGAAGGATGGAAGGCTGAGTCAACCAGGAACGAACTCCTGGCAGTGAGCAGAGTTAACCTGCAATATTGCAGATAGATAGATAGATAGATAGATAGATAGATAGATAGATAGATAGATAGATAGATAGATAGATAGATAGGTTCATACATACAGAGAGAGAGAGATGAGAGAGACAGACAGAGAGAGAGAGACAGATATAGATAAATAATAGAGATAGATAGATGATAGATAGATAGATAGATAGATAGATAGATAGACAGACAGACAGACAGACAGACAGACAGACAGACAGACAGACAGACAGACAGACAGACAGACTGACTGACTGACTGACTGACTGGCATAGCATAGCATAGCACAGCATAGCATAGCAATAGCAATAGCAGTTAGACTTATATACCGCTTCATGGGGCTTTCAGCCCTCTCTAAGCGGTTTACAGAGTCAGCATATTGCCCCCAACAATCTGGGTCCTCATTTTACCCACCTCAGAAGGACAGAAGGCTGAGTCAACCAGGAACGAACTCCTGGCAGTGAGCAGAGTTAACCTGCAATATTGCAGATAGATAGATAGATAGATAGATAGATAGATAGATAGATAGATAGATAGATAGATAGATAGATAGATAGATAGATAGATAGATAGATAGATAGATGGATGATAGATAAGCATAGCATAGCATAGCAATAGCAATAGCAGTTAGACTTATATACCGCTTCATAGGGCTTTCAGCCCTCTCTAAGCGGTTTACAGAGTCAGCATATTTGCCCCCAACAACAATCCGGGTCCTCATTTCACCCACCTCGGAAGGACGGAAGGCTGAGTCAACCAGGAACGAACTCCTGGCAGTGAGCAGAGTTAACCTGCAATATTGCAGATAGATAGATAGATAGATAGATAGATAGATAGATAGATAGATAGATAGATAGATAGATAGATAGATAGATAGATAGGTTCATACATACAGAGAGAGAGAGATGAGAGAGACAGACAGAGAGAGAGAGACAGATATAGATAAATAATAGAGATAGATAGATGATAGATAGATAGATAGATAGATAGATAGATAGATAGATAGATAGATAGATAGATAGATAGACAGACAGACAGACAGACAGACAGACAGACAGACAGACAGACTGACTGACTGGCATAGCATAGCATAGCATAGCATAGCAATAGCAATAGCAGTTAGACTTATATACCGCTTCATGGGGCTTTCAGCCCTCTCTAAGCGGTTTACAGAGTCAGCATATCGCCCCCAACAACAATCCGGGTCCTCATTTGACCCACCTCGGAAGGATGGAAGGATGAGTCAACCAGGAACGAACTCCTGGCAGTGAGCAGAGTTAACCTTCAATATTGCAGATAGATAGATAGATAGATAGATAGATAGATAGATAGATAGATAGATAGATAGATAGATAGATAGATAGATAGATAGATAGATAGATAGATGATAGATAGATGATAGATAGATAGATAGATGATAGATAGATGATAGATAGATAGATAGATAGATAGATAGATAGATAGATAGATAGATAGATAGATAGATAGATAGATAGATAGATGGATGATAGATAAGCATAGCATAGCATAGCAATAGCAATAGCAGTTAGACTTATATACCGCTTCATAGGGCTTTCAGCCCTCTCTAAGCGGTTTACAGAGTCAGCCTATCGCCCCCAACAACAATCTGGGTCCTCATTTCACCCACCTCGGAAGGACGGAAGGCTGAGTCAACCAGGAACGAACTCCTGGCAGTGAGCAGAGTTAACCTGCAATATTGCAGATAGATAGATAGATAGATAGATAGATAGATAGATAGATAGATAGATGATAGATAGATAGATAGATAGATAGATAGATAGATAGATAGATGATAGATAGATAGATAGATAGATAGATAGATAGATAGATAGATGATAGATAGATAGATAGATAGATAGATAGATAGATAGATAGATAGATGATAGATAGATAGATAGATAGATAGATAGATAGATAGATAGATAGATAGATAGATAGATAGATAGATAGCAATAGCAGTTAGACTTATATACCGCTTCATAGGGCTTTCAGCCCTCTCTAAGCGGTTTACAGAGTCAGCATATCACCCCCCCAAACAATCCGGGTCCTCATTTTACCCACCTCGGAAGGATGGAAGGCTGAGTCAACCTTGAGCCGGTGAGATTTGAACAGCCGAACTGCAGAACTGCAGTCAGTTGAAGTGGCCTGCAGTGCTGCATTTAACCACTGCGCCACCTCGGCTCTAATCAGCTTGGAAGGGACCATGGAGGTCTTCTAGTCCACCCTCCCTGCTCTAACAGGAGACCCTGTACCCATGATGGCAAACCTATGGTATGGTCATGGTATTGGACCTGGGTACTTGAGAGACCGCCTGCTGCCAATTACCTCCAACAGACCGATTAGATCCCACAGATTAGGCCTCCTCCGAATTCCATCCGCCGGCCAATGCCGACTGGCGACTACCCGGAGGAGAGCCTTCTCTGTGGCTGCTCCGACCCTCTGGAACGAGCTCCCCGTGGAGATTCGGACCCTCACCACCCTCCAGGCCTTCCGCAAAGCCCTTAAAACCTGGCTGTTCCGACAGGCCTGGGGCTAAAGAGCTTTTGCCCCCCTTCTCGAATGGTATGGTTGTTGTGTGCTTTAAATTGTGTATTGTTTGTTTGTCTTTGTTATCCCCTGTTTGTACCTCCTTTCCCTTGACTGAGTTGTGAGCCGCCCTGAGTCCCCTTTGGGGAAAAGGGCAGCATATAAATGAAATAAATCCTAATCCTAATCCTAATCCTATGGTGTGGATGCCACAGGTGGCACACAGAGCCTCCTCTGTGGGCGTGCCAGTCGTTGCCCCGGCCTAGCTTCACCAGGCACGCGCCTGCTCTTCCCACCTGGTCTCCAGGTCTCTGCCGTGCATGCACGGGGGGTGGGACGCATGAGGGGGGTGTCAGGGGCACTTGCATTGCATTTTAGGGGTTCACATCCCCCCGCACCTGTTCTGGGCTTGGAAGGCCTCCTGCACCAACCTGGGAGCCAAAAAATAGGGTTTGGGGATGCGTGTGCATGCGTGGGGAAGCACATACACGGGGGACGCTCGGATTGCATTATGGGGGCGCACATGTGCACTTTGGGCTCTTGGCACCAAAATGTTTTGCCATCAGTGCCTTATATGATTTCAGAGAAACGGCCGTCCAATCTCTTTTTTTAAAAAAAAACCTCCAGGGATGGAGCTCCCACAATCTCCGAAGGCAACTTTTGCTCCACTGATGGAGTGTTAATCTCCTTCCAAGGTGGAGTGAACCCTTGTGCCACCGAGACTTTCTTGCTCGTGTTCCCTCCCGGTTTCCTGGTGGAGGAGATGTTCTTCTGAACTTCTCAGCCAGAACCAGCGGTGGCAAGCAGAAGTCTAGAATGTGGTTACCCAAGGAGGTTTCTCCAAGACCCCAACTTGGGTCTTGGAAGAGATCAAGAGCTTCTGACCTTTGGAATGGTGGAGCAAGAGGAACCAACATCCCTGGAGACCATGGCCACCAGGCCAAGGACCAATTTATTTCGTAGAGCCTACAAGGTGGACACAGGAGGTCTTCAAGGTCAGAACAAGCATTGGCATTTTCGGAATAACAGAATAACAAGAGTTGGAAGGGGCCTTGGAGGTCTTCTAGTCCAGCCCCCTGCTCAAGCAGGAGACCCTTACAGAATAACAGAATAACAAGAGTTGGAAGGGACCTTGGAGGTCTTTTAGTCCAACCCACTGCTCAAGCAGGAGACCCTTATGGAATGACAGAATAACAGGAGCTGGAAGGGACCATAGAGGTCTCCTAGTCCAGCCCTCTGCTCAAGCAGGAGACCCTTATGGAATGACAGAATAACAGGAGCTGGAAGGGACCACAGAGGTCTCCTAGTCCAACCCACTGCTCAAGCAGGGGGCCCTTACGGAATTACAGAATAACAGGAGCTGGAAGGGACCTTGGAGGTCTTCTAGTCCAATCCACTGCTCAACTAGGAGACCCTTATGGAATTACAGAATAACAAGAGTTGGAAGGGACCTTGGAGGTCTTCTAGTCCAGCCCTCTGCTCAAGCAGGAGACCCTTACGGAATTACAGAATAACAGAAGAGTTGGAAGGGACCTTGGAGGTCTTCTAGTCTACCCCACTGCTCAAGCAGGAGACCCTTATGGAATTACAGAATAACAAGAGTTGGAAGGGACCTTGGAGGTCTTCTAGTCCAACCCACTGCTCAAGCAGGAGGCCCTTATGGAATAAGAGAATAACAGGAGCTGGAAGGGACCTTGGAGGTCTTCTAGTCCAACCCTCTGCTCAAGCAGGAGACCCTTACAGAATAAGAGAATAACAGGAGCTGGAAGGGACCTTGGAGGTCTTCTAGTCCAACCCACTGCTCAAGCAGGAGACCCTTACAGAATAAGAGAATAACAGGAGCTGGAAGGGACCTTGGAGGTCTTCTAGTCCAACCCTCTGCTCAAGCAGGAGACCCTATGCCATTTCAGGCCTGTCCTTTCCCCAAAGGCCAGATGCAACTGCCTCGGTCCACCACTCTTGTGCCAACTCGCCATGGGACAATTCAACAATTCCATTTCATTACGGAAAACCATTAAAGAATTCTTTTCATTTTTGTCATTCACACTTCGTCTGGTCTCTCCCTTGGCATCCTCTCCTCAGTGGCTCCATTCCACCATGTCTTTGATGTTGGTTAGGTTTTGGCCTGTGGCCAGTTGGTGAGTTAGCTACAATGCGTTGTTTCGGGTGCTGGCAGGACCACCATGTCCCCCGTCTCCCCCGCTTTGTGGTCGTCCTTAAAACATCCCCTGCCTGGGTCAAGTGCCCCAGATTTGCTTCCACGGAAGGGATCGGGGCCATTTTGAGGGTCTTTTTCTGCTTCGGGGGAATTGAGGACCCTCCCCCTTCCTCTTGCACAGAGCAATTTGGAGGGGGGGCTCCAACTGCTTCAGGCCAGGGAGGGGTGTGTTTTTTTTGAAGATTTTATTAATTTTCTATTGTTTACATTTTGTTAGTGCTTGATAAACATTGTGTTGTCTGGGTGATTTAATTCGCTTAAAAGAGTGTGGATTACGTTCTTAATCTCCACCTCTTTTCTCCAACCACTGGAAAAAAATAAAGTCCATGTTTGATCATATTCTGCATTTTCTTTCTGTTTAACCTTCAGTGTAACTCTGTCCGTTTTCTGCACGTTTCTAGTATTTTCTTACTTATCTCTTCATCTCTCAGGTTGTCTTCCATTCCCTCCTTCCTTCCTTCCTCCATTTCTCCAATATCGTGTGAATATAATCCTGGCAGCTGTGAAGACGCGCAATATTAAAGCATATACTTTCCTTATCAGGTTTTTCTGATGCTATACCAAATAAAAACAGTTCAGGTTTTTATGTACATGTTTCCCGATCTTCTTTTCTAACCGTTTATATATATTTTGCCCATAATTGGCTGCCTTGGTGAGATGAGGAGGGTCTTCCCCCTTCCCCTTGCACAGATCAATTCGGAGAGGGACTCCTACTGTTTTAGGCCAGGGTTGGGGTCTCTGGGTGGGGGGGGGGAGGAAGCCCCCCTCCAGCATCGGGTCAGCTTTAAAAAGCTCTGGGGTCCAGTCCGCTAATGCAGAAGCTCCTCTGCTGGGCCACTCCGGCATTTTGCTACCGTGTTTTCCCCAAAAATAAGACATGAAATACCCATGAAATAAGCATTTGGCCTTACTTTCGGAGAGGTCTTATAATTTTCTTATAATTTTTGAGGTGCAGGAGACGGTGAGTGTGGTCGCCTCATGGCTGCTGCAGTGGTGCAATATTTTCGGGGAGGTCTTATTATCCATGGAGGGCTTATTTTCAGGGAAACAGGGTA
>NC_045545.1:99231851-99234351 GCF_009769535.1 Thamnophis elegans | reverse complement strand
GGGGGGGGGAGCAGGAATGGATCTCCAGAGGGGAAAAATTGCAGACTACAGGAACCATTTGCACCACTCAGGTGACTCTAAGGACACAGGTAAATCTCCAAGTGGCCTCAATGACCCTCTAAAAGGATGCAAGTGTCCAGCTGTCTGCAAGGAGTGTAAATCCTTCCATTCCCCACCGCCAAGGCAGAGCTGAAGAAGCTTCTGGGATGAGAAGGAAAAAGTCTTCAAATGAAAAAACAAGAAAGTCCAGTTGCCTCCTGAAAAAATAGCACCTTTGGGATATCTAGAGCAGGGTTTTTCAACCTTGGCATTCGTCCCACCTGTGGACTTCAACTCCCAGAATCCCCCAGCCAGCAAAGGGGAGAGCAACACAGCTCTAGAGATTTCTAGGGGGATCAGGAACCCGCTCCTTGGTGATCTATTGATGCATGGTTTGATCTTGGCACCCCCATCAGTGGATCCCTGCCCTGGATGAGACCTAAGCTCTCCATTCCCCGATGGGCTGATTGTAATCCCTCCGTGAGACTAAACGCCAAGGGAGGCGCTGGCTGGATCCTTTGGGCGTTGAACCTTTCCAATTAAGGGAAGAAAAAGCAGGGAACGAGAATCTTTCAGGAAAGGAAGCCAGATCTGCTCAGATCGTTTAGCCGCCATAGATAACAGAGTGCACTTGAAATGGATGTTCTTAGCGTCTCTTTCCCATTTTGGCACAGCTGATTCCCTCCCGTTCCATCTTCGTTTCACTTGTGGCCGCCTGGACTTACAGCCATTCATTTCTAAGTTGCGATGGCGCTGGGAAAAAGAAGAGATTGATGACTGGTCCTCACACTTATGACCATTGCAGCATTCCCCGTGGTCCCGGGATCAAAAGTTGGGGGGCTTGGCAACTGGCATGTGTTTATGATGGTTGCAATGTCCCAGGTCACCATTTGCATCAACGTCAATGAAGGAAGCCGGATTCGCTTAACGACCGCAGGATTCACTTAACAACTTCAGTGGTTTGCTTAGCAACCCACGGGGAGGGGGGAAAGGTGACAAAATGAGGTGCGGCTTGCTTAACAACTGCCTTGCTTAGCCACAGAAATTCTGGTCCCTGGTTCTGTGGTCGCAAGTCCAGGACTACCTGCTTTGCTTGTTGGCATTCTAACTCCAGACTGGAAAGCCCCCCTCCCCCAGAGGACCAGGGTCATCTCTCCTGGCAACCGATAAGGTTGCAGGAAGGAGTATCCGAAGAGCCCACCGGTTCACCCAATTGGCCCACCTGACCTGGCACACCTTAAGGAGCCGAGGTGGCGCAGTGGTTAGGGGTGCAGTACTGCAGGCCACTTCAGCTGACTGCAGTTCTGCAGTTCAGCGGTTCAAATCTCACCGGCTCAAGGTTGACTCAGCCTTCCATCCTTCCGAGGTGGGTAAAATGAGGACCCGGATTGTTGTTGGGGGCGATATGCTGACTCTGTAAACCGCTTAGAGAGGGCTGAAAGCCCTATGAAGCGGTATATAAGTCTAACTATTGCTATTGCTATTGCTATTGAAATGAGGACCCAGACTGTGGGGGCAATATGCTGACTCTGTAAACCGCTTAGAGAGGGTTGAAAGCCCTATGAAGCGGTATATAAGTCTAATAAATAACAAATAACAAATAACAAATAAATAATTAATAATTAATAAATAACAAATAACAAATAACAAATAACAAATAACAAATAACAAATAACAAATAACAAATAACAAATAACAAATAACAAATAACAAATAACAAATAACAAATAACAATAAATAAATAAATAAATAAATAAACAAATAAATAAACAAATAAATAAATAAATAAACAAACAAATAAATAAATTTGCGGTCGAATGCCTTTTCATAAAACAACTTTCATTCGAAAGGGACATTTTGGTGCCCATTTGAGAAAAGATCAAAACCTCCTTCGGCACCAAACTTCGCCGCTTAACTGCCAGTTTCCGGGCTTGAGCTGGCTTTCTATTTGCTATTATTCTATTTCTATTTGCTTTTATTTCTATTTGCTATTCTTCTATTTCTATTTGCTTTTATTTCTATTTGCTATGATGAGCCAAAAGGAGAGAAAGGCAGATGATGGCAGCAAAGGGAAGACAGTTGCGCCGCATTGCTTCCTCGGGTGGGGGCAGAGGTGAGGGTGGAGGGAGCATTATGGGACGGAGGGGAGATCTTTCCTCCCTTGAAACAAGATTCAAACACTCCCCCTCCCCCGAATGAGGATCAGATTTCGGAGATGATTGATTTATTCCTATTGTTTTTAAAAGATCTTCCCAGGATGCCTTAAAGGCAGAAGCCCAAAATTGACTCCCTGGGCAGTTTTCACATAATGAAATGTTAACCATGGCAGCATCGCCCGTGGCTCTGGAAGCCGTCAAATGGATCCAAGCAGAGGAAGAAGGAAAAAATAATATATTTAAAAACGAGTAGCTGGATACCCGTGCTTCGCTACGAAAGTATGGGATTGGGCTTGACATATTGA
>NC_045545.1:99209351-99229351 GCF_009769535.1 Thamnophis elegans | reverse complement strand
GAGACTCTAGAAAGAGTGCAGAGAAGAGCAACAAAGAGGATGAGGAGGCTAAAACATATGAAGAACGGTTGCAGGAACTGGGTATGTCTATTTTGATGAAAAGAAGGACTAGAGGAGACATGACAGCAGCCTTCCAATATCTCAGGGGTTGCCCCAAAGAAGAGGGAGTCAAGCTATTCTCCAAGGCACCTGAGGGTAGAACAAGAAGCAATGGATGGAAACTAATCAAGGAGAGAAGCAACTTAATTAAGGAGGAATTTCCTGATGTTGCAGCAGATTGTGGTTAGTAATCTACTTACGAAAGATCAGGACTTGAGACCACGAAAGTGAGAGAAACAGGTTTATTGGATGCATCGAGTTCAGCGTGCTCACACACCAAAATCTGAACTGTCTGAGCTCTGCCCAGGATCCTACTTTTATGCCGTGTGTCAGCACCTCTCCATTAAATAATTAGGAAAGAAAGACCACGAGACTCCATGTGTGGAAATCAAGTGTACTTTTACTAATTAAAAATGATTAAAGGCATAGCGAAGCGAAGTCTGATTATTTAGGCGCGAAAGCGATGGATATATAGAATAGCCCATTCCCCTCCCCTTGGCATCACAGTTACAGTCCAATCATAATTCTCCCAAGTGTCAGGTGTGAGATAACTTCAAAAGGCATCACGAAGATGGAATGTCGGTGCCGTTAGTCCTGGCGGGAAACTCCCACGCATGCGTAGTCTGATCAGCCGGTGAACTCCAGAACCTTCCTCCAGCACAATGAGTAACCCCTCCCAAATACCATTCCCCCCCCTCCCCGTTTCATGGCAGCCGAAGCGATAGCAAAGCAGAGGCTGACACCATGTTCCACACAGTGCATTCTCAAGGTGTTTCCATACACGAGACAAGCAGGACATTTCAAAAGGGGAAGTTCACTTGGACTGTTACAGCAAGGTACATAGGGGAAATATATAAAAAAAGATTTCATCTTAAGCTGTCCGCAGCTTTTACCTCTGTCCTATCTCTCACCCACGCCTGGCTTCCTGTGCCCCCACTTTACAGGGTCTTGCCTGTTCAGCCCTATTTTTAATACTTATGAGGAAGTTGGGGAGAAAAGTTCACCCCAGCTAAAGGTCAACTTTGGGACTCCAGGGCACTAGAATGAAAAGCCAAGCTAATATGAATTTATAAGGTCCATTCTATTAAGACCACCTAACCTGGCCAGCCACTGGTGGGTGCATGCTGACAGTGAGAACAATTAATCAGTGGAACAAAATAGAATAGAATAACAGAGTTGGAAGGGACCTTGGAGGTCTTCTAGTCCAACCTCCTGCTTAGGCAGGAAACCCTACACCACTTCAGACAAATGCTAAACAAGGAGAGGCACAACTAACACTCTAGAACTAAGGAGAAATTCCCTGACAGTGAGGAAAATTAGCCAGTGGAACTTCCTGCCCCCAGAAGTTGTGGATGCTCCACCAGTGGAAGCTTTCACGAAGAGATTGGATGGCCATCCGTCAGAAATGGTGTAGAGTCTCCTGCTGGAACAGGGGGTTGGGCTAGAAGACCTCCAAGGCCCCTTCCAGCCCTAGGATTCTATGTTTCTATAATTCTAGGATTCTAGGTTTCTACCTTCTCCCCTTCCATGCCCAAGGGGAATTGGGAACCATTCAGTCTTACCCAACATGGGCTCTGCAAAGACACCTACAGGGAGGGGTGCCTTGGTCCTTGGCGGCCAGAGGTGGCCTTGACTGGCTTCATTTAAGAATGACCTTGCCAAGGTGTAGGCTTTGGAGGGTGCCACCAAAGTCCCACCTGAACATCAGGGCTCCAACCGAAGAGCCCTCATCCTTCCACTCTCACCAGCCACTCCCAGTCAAAGGTCCTACAAGAACAAGCCAGGCTGGCAGAGCTTCAGAGGAGCAGGAGGCCAGGACATCTGGAAGTCCTCAGCACCGGGAAAGTTGCCTTCTGGTCTGCATCCCAAAACTAACTCAAGGCCTCCTCCCTGGCGCACGGACTCACAGCTTCTTCCTGGCTGGGCGCCTTCAGCTTCGGGTCTTGGTGCAATTCAGCTGGCTGCGTTTCCCTTCACCTTGAGAGCCTCTTGAGGTCAGGAAGTTGAGCTGCTGTGTCCGACTTCTGCCTTGCCTCCAGGTGGCTGTTCTCCCCACGCTTCTCCCCACAAGGGCCCTTGGAGAGCATCCCACCTTCCTCCTTCGCCTGGATACGGGTTCCAGTCCTTCTCTGGTTTCCATCCACTTTTTTTGGACCTTTTCTGGGGTATCCTGGAACGACCAGTGGTCTACTTGATTCAGCCTCCTAAAGCAGAGGTGGGAAACCTTGGCCCCTTTAAGAGGTGTGGACTTCAACTCCCAGAATTCCTGAGCCAGCATGGCAGCATGCAATCATTCTTATTCATATTGTCTCTCTCTCTCTCTGTCTCTATCTCTCTGTGTCTCCCTCCCTCCCTCCCTCTCTCTGTATCTATGTCTCCCCCTCTCTTTCTATCTCTGTCTCTCTCTCTCTCCATCTGTCTTTCTATCTCCCCTTCTCTCTGTCTCTCTCTGTCTCTGTGTGTCTCTCCCTCCCCCTCTCTGTATCTCTGTCTCCCCCTCTCTTTCTATCTCCCTGTCCCTCTGTCTCACTCTCTCCATCTGTCTCTCTATGTCCCTGTCTCTCTGTCTCTCTCTGTCTCTCTCTGTCTCTGTGTGTCTCTCTCTCTCCCTCCCTCTCTCTGTATCTCTGTCTCTCCCTCTCTTTCTATCTCCCTGTTTCTCTGTCTCTCTCTCTCTTTCTCCATCTGTCTCTCTATCTCCCCGTCTCTCTGTCTCTCTCTGTCTCTGTGTCTCTCTCCCTCCCCCTCTCTGTATCTGTCTCCTCTTTCTATCTCCCCGTCTCTCTGTCTCTCTCTCTCTCTGTCTCTCTCTGTCTCGTGTCTCCCTCCCCCCTCCCCCCTCTCTGTATCTCTGTCTCTCCCTCTCTTTCTATCTCCCTGTTTCTCTGTCTCTCTCTCTCTTTCTCCATCTGTCTCTCTATCTCCCCGTCTCTCTGTCTCTCTCTGTCTCTGTGTCTCTCTCCCTCCCCCTCTCTGTATCTGTCTCCTCTTTCTATCTCCCCGTCTCTCTGTCTCTCTCTCTCTCTGTCTCTCTCTGTCTCGTGTCTCCCTCCCCCCTCCCCCCTCTCTGTATCTCTGTCTCTCCCTCTCTTTCTATCTCCCTGTTTCTCTGTCTCTCTCTCTCTTTCTTCATCTGTCTCTCTATCTCCCCGTCTCTCTGTCTCTCTCTGTCTCTGTGTCTCTCTCCCTCCCCCTCTCTGTATCTCTGTCTCCCCCTCTCTTTCTATCTCCCTGTCTCTCTGTCTCTCTCTCTCTTTCTTTCTCCATCTGTCTCTCTATCTCCCCGTCTCTCTGTCACTCTCTGTCTCTGTGTCTCTCTCTCTCCCTCCCTCTCTCTGTATCTCTGTCTCCCCTTCTCTTTCTATCTCCCCGTCTCTCTGTCTCTCTCTCTCTGTCTCTCTCTGTCTTGTGTCTCCCTCCCCCCTCCCTCCCTCTCTCTGTATCTCTGTCTCTTCCTCTCTTTCTATCTCCCTGTTTCTCTGTCTCTCTCTCTCTTTCTCCATCTGTCTCTCTATCTCCCTGTCTCTCTGTCTCTCTCTGTCTCTGTGTCTCTCTCCCTCCCCCTCTCTGTATCTCTGTCTCCTCTTTCTATCTCCCTGTCTCTCTGTCTCTCTCTCTCTCTGTCTCTCTCTGTCTCGTGTCTCCCTCCCCCCTCCCTCCCTCTCTCTGTATCTCTGTCTCTCCCTCTCTTTCTATTTCCCGGTTTCTCTGTCTCTCTCTCTCTTTCTCCATCTGTCTCTCTATCTCCCCGTCTCTCTGTCTCTCTCTGTCTCTGTGTCTCTCTCCCTCCCCCTCTCTGTATCTCTGTCTCCCCCTCTCTTTCTATCTCCCTGTCTCTCTGTCTCTCTCTCTCTTTCTCCATCTGTCTTTCTATCTCCCCTTCTCTCTGTCTCTCTCTGTCTGTGTGTCTCTCTCTCCCTCTCTCTGTATCTCTGTCTCCCCCTCTCTTTCTATCTCCCTGTCTCTCTGTCTCTCTCTCTCTCCATCTGTCTCTCTATGTCCCCATCTCTCGGTCTCTCTCTGACTCTGTCTGTCTGTCTATTTCTCTCTCTGCCTCTCTCTGCCTCTCTGTCTCCCCCTGCTCTCTCTCTCTCCTAGGTCCTAAATGGGACCTTGGACAGTGGTGAAATGCATTTTTTACTACCAGTTCTGTGGGCGTGGCTTGGTGGACGTGGTGTGGCTTGGCGGGCATGGCAAGGGAAGGATACTGCAAAATCCCCATTGCATCACCACTCTGGGGCCACAGTCAGAGGTGGTATTTGCTGGTTCTCCGAACTACTCAAAATTTTGCTACCTCTTGTCCAGAACCTGCTGGATTTCACCCCTGACCTTGGAGGCCTTCTACTCCAACCGCCGGCTCAAGCAGGGGACCCTCCACCATTTCAGACAAGTGGATGTCCGGCCTCTTCTTAAAAACCTCCAGTGATGGAGCACCATCCCTCCAAGTAATTGTCCTCCCTTCCAGGAAATTTCTCCTTCATTCCAGGTTGCGTCTCTCCTTGACGAGTTTCAGCATTTGGCAACAGCAGCCGCACGGCTGCACAATCCGTTTCGATCAGCCGTTGCAAGAAACAAGACTCGCAAGGCTTGTCCACCATATGTTCTGCCTGTTGGATGTAACTTCCAGTCTAAAAAGGAGTAGAAATTATGGGCTAATTCTCAAGAACAAGCTGGCTTAATATACGATGGTTTTGCAAGTCACTGAAAGATTTCTTTGGATTCCACCCCCATCTCTTCGGAGCCTTGTTCCAATATTTCAAAATCCTCAGGGACCAGCAGGATGGGATCCAGCTGATGGTCTTCCCACTTTGGGGCCTTCTCCATCTATTTGGTCAACCCCAACCCACAAATCCTGGGGAGCAGAAGCGATGAAGTAGAGACCAGAGAGCAGGCATCTTACAGTTTTACAGGAACTAGGTATGGCTAGTCTAGTGAAGAGAAGGACCAGGGGAGACAGGAGAGAAGACTCCCAATTTTGAAGGGCTGCTCCAGAGAGGAGGGAGTCGACCTGTTTTCCAAGGCACCTTCGAAGGACAGATGAGGAAGAATGGATGGAAACTGACCAAAGAGAGATTCAACCTGGAAATGAGGAGGAACTTTCTGACTGTGAGAACCATCAACCCATGGAAGAGAAGTTGCCTTCGGAAGTTGTAGGAGCTTCATCACTGGAGGCTTTCAAGAAGAGACTGGACCGTCCTCTGTCAGAAACGGTGCAGGATCTCCTGCTTGGGCGGACGGGCGGGGGGGGGGGGTGTGTTGGAGTAGATGACTTACAAGGTTGCTTGCAACTCCTATTCTATTCTATTCTATTCTATTCCATTCCATTCCATTCCATTCTATTCCATAGTCTCTTCCCTTCCCTTCTCTTCCCTTCCCTTCCCTTCTCTTCTCTTCTCTCTTCTTTTCTCTTCTCCCTTCCCTTCCATATTCTATTCTATTCTATTTCATTCCATTTCACTCCACTCCACTCCATTCCATTCTATTCTATTCTATTCTATTCTATTCTATTCCATAGTCTCTTCTCTTCTCTTTTCTCTTCTCTTCTGTTCTCTTCCCCTCCCTTCCCTTCCATATTCTATTCTATTCTATTCCATTCCTATTCTATTCCATTCCATTCCATTCCTATTCTATTCTATTCTATTTTATTCTATTCCATAGTCTCTTCCCTTCCCTTCCCTTCCCTTCTCTTCTCTTCTCTCTTCTTTTCTCTTCCCCTCCCTTCCCTTCCATATTCTATTCTATTCCACTCCACTCCATTCCATTCCATTCTATTCTATTCTATTCTATTCCATTCCATAGTCTCTTTTCTTCTCTTTTCTCCTCTTCTGTTCTCTTCCCCTCCCTTCCATATTCTATTCTATTCTATTCTATTCTTTCACTCCGTTCTGTTCTGTTCCGTTCCATTCTATTCTATTCTATTCTACTCTACTCTATTCTGTATTCTTATTCTATTCTATATTCTTATTCTTATTCTGTTCTGTTCTATCCTATCCCATCCCATGCTATCCTATCCTATCCTATCCCATCCCATCCCATCCCATCCCCTTCCCTGCGGGCCTGCCCAAAGGCTTGCCAAAGGAGAGATAGGAGATGCCAAGGAGAATTGTTTCCTGCGGTAACCGTGGGAGGAACAAGCAGGCCTGGCTGATGACTCTGTTATTCTCCAGAGAAGAAGGAAATGCTCCGAAGAATCGGGTATCGGTTGTTTGTGGAGGAGGAATTTATCTTGGCTCGCTTGGGGCCAAGATTTAGGCGTTGCCGAGAAGCTGGCCGTATCTCCTGCGGGCATCTGTCACCGTCTTCCAACAGCAGCTCACCTCAAGCGGCGTTCCTCTGTCCTAATGCTGTTGTTTTTGGACGATTTTCACAGCAGCCTTCAGTTGAAAACAATGTTTGGGGCCGCATTACTCACCCGGCATCCGCTGAGTACACTTTCCGTATCTCCTTCCGACATCTCAGGTGCGCCATGATGCTCCCGAGCTGGTGATTGTGGGTGCTTTGCTCTGAAACATCCACCCAGCTTCCCCCACACTTTTCCCCAGAAAACCAGCATTTTTTGTCTGCCAAATCTTGGCCACAAGTGTTACGCAATGTTTTTTTTTAAATTAATTAAAATAGAAAAAAATTAAAAATGGAATTAAAATAGAAAACAGAAGAACAGTGTTGGAAGGGACCTGGGAGGTCTTCTAGTCCTGCCTAGACAGGAAATCCTATTCCATTTCAGACAAATGGTTATCTAACATCATCTTGAAAACTTCCAGTGTTGGAGCATTCATAACCTCTGGAGTCACTGATGAATTGCTCTCACTGTCAGGGAATGTTCTTTCAAAGTGTCACTGTGAACACGAAAACGTTTGTGACAGAGTGTCAAAGAAATCCAGCTTTGGCCACCACGATAGTAAAAAAAGATGTGGAGACTCTGGAAAGAGTGCAGAGAAGAGCAACAAAGATGATTAGGGGACTGGAGGCTAAAACATATGAAGAACGGTTGCAGGAACTGGGTATGTCTACTTTAATGAAAAGAAGGACCAGGGGAGACATGATAGAAGCCTTCCAATATCTCAGGGGTTGCCACAAAGAAGATTTGGGAGTCAAGCTATTCTCCAAGGCACCTGAGGGTAGAACAAGAAGCAATGGATGGAAACTAATCAAGGAGAGAAGCAACTTAGAACTAAGGAGAAATCAACCAATGGAAGAGAAGTTGCCTTCGGAAGTTGTGGGAGCTTCATCACTGGAGGCTTTCAAGAAGAGACTGGACTGCCATCGGTCGGAAATGGTGCAGGGCAGAGATGGGGAACCTTTTCAGCACCGGAAACGTTTGTGCGTGTGTGTGTGTGTAGGTGCTGGGGCACCGGAAACCCGAAGACCAGCTGGCCAGCACACGCATGTCTGTTTTGGGCCAGTTTTTGGCCGTTTCCAGGCTGGTTTTGGGGCCGTTTTCCTGCACTCTGGTGCTTGCAAAGACCAGCATGCCTGAAACCAGAAGAGCAGCTGGTGGCAGCACACGTGCCCACAGAGAGAGCTCTGTGTGCCCACCTCTGGCATGGATGCCAAGGATTCGCCATCAAAGGTGTAGGGTCTCCTGCTTGGGCAGGGGGTTGGACTAGATGACCTACAAGGCCCCTTCCAACTCTGTTAAACTGTAATTTGTCTGGAATGGTGTAGTGGGTCCTTGATCCACGACCTCAGTTGAGTTCTGTTGCTAAGTGAGACATTTGTTAAGTGAGTTTTTGCTCCATTTCACAGCCTTTCTTTCCACAGTTGTTAAGTCAATCGTTGCGGCTGTGAAGTCAGTGACATGGTTGCTAAGTGAATCTAGTTTTCCCATTGAGTTTGTTTGTCAGAAGGACGCAAAAAGGGGATCTTGTGTCCCCGGAACACTGCAACCGTCATAAATATGAGTCAGTTGCCAACGGTATGGATTGTGATCATGTGACAAGGGTGGATGTTGCAAGGGACGAGTGAAAAACTGGTTTTTTTCAGTGACGTAACTTTGAACAGACGCTAAATGAACTGTTGCTTGAACAGGGGGCTGGACTAGAAGACCTCCGAGGTGCCTTCCGTCATTCTGTTATTCTCTATAATGTTTACCTCTTCGGTGGACAGAAAGTCTAGTCCTGATTTGCTTCTCCGTCCAGATCCAGATGCGGCTCGCCCAAAAAAACTCAACAGGCCTTCGTTTAGCATTTCGCTCTTCCAAAATGAGGCCCTGGGTCAAATTCATGCGTGCTGCGGCTTGAATTAGGAGGCTGTTTACTTGTCACTTGAAACTTGGATCCGTGCACTGAAGTCCTGATCCAGTCCGATGGGGAGCAGGTTTCGGCATGAGCTCATCGGGACAATCCAGAGCTTCCACAACGAGAGGAAACGTGGCCAAGCACAAATGTTACCCATCTGGTCGTATTTCTTTCAACTCGGTGTCTCTTCAGGTTTGCTTTAGCAAGTTGAGCCAGATGTTGACACGGGCTCAATTTACAGCTGTTGGAATAGAACAGGCTGAGCACATATCCTGGACATAAACGGTTTCACCTCCTACCCTCACAATGACGTGACAGAGCATTGCACACACCAGAACAACTAGCTACAAGGACGGTTTTCTCCCCAGACGCCATCAGTCTGGTAAACAACTCACTCCCACAACACTGCCAAACTGTTTACTAAGACTGCGTTACTATTCTTCTTCTCATCGTTCCTATTACCTCTCTCCTTTTGTAGTTAGGCCCATAACTTTGTTGCTTGTATCTTTACAACTTATATTGTTTTATTTAGTTTCCCAGTATGGTTTTGATTGCTTATTTAGTATCCTATGTCGATCACTAAGTGTTGTACCTTATGATTCCTACTGAATGTATTTATGTACACTGAGAGTTTATGCACCGAAGACAGATTCCTTGGGTGTCCAATCACATTTACATAAATGCATTGCTCAGGGCTGGAAGATCTGCAGGGCGATACATACACCCAGTAAACATCTTTTTACAGATTAACAGAGTTGGAAGGGTTCTGGTAGGTCATTTAGGCCAACCCCCTGCCTAGGCAGGAAACCCTACACCACTTCAGACAAAGGGTTATCCAAACTCTTCTTAAAGATTTTCAGTGTTGGAGCATCCACAACTTCTGTTCCACTGGTTAATTGTCCTCACTGTCAGGAAGTTTCTCCTGAGTTCTAAGTTGCTTCTCTCCTTGATTAGTTAGCAATAGCAGTTAGACTTGTATACCGCTTCATAGGGCATTCAGCCCTCTCTAAGCAGTTTACAGAGTCAGCATATTGCCCCCAACAACAATCCGGGTCCTCATTTTACCCACCTCGGAAGGATGGAAGGCTGAGTCAACCTTTGAGCCGGTGAGATTTGAACCACCGAACTGCAGCTGAAGTGGCTGCAGTACTGCACTCTAACCACTGCGGCACCTCGGCTCTTAGTTTCCACCTGCTTCTTCCTCTCCTGCCTTCAGGTGCTTTGGAGAATAGCTTGACCCCCTCCTCTCTGTGGCAGCCCCCCAAATATTGGAAGACTGCTATCATGTCTCCCCTGCTCCTTCTCCTGCAACCGTAATTGTATGTTTTAGCCTCCAGTCCCCTAATCCTCTTTCTTGCTCTTCTCTGCACTCTTTCCAGAATCTCCACATCTTTTCTACATCGTGGCGACCAAAACTGGATGCAAATATTCCAAGTGTGGCCTTATCAAGGCATTATAAGGTGGTATCACTACTTCACGTGATCTTGATTCTCTCCCTCTGTTGATGCAGCCTAGAACTGTGTTGGCTTTTTTGGCAGCTGCTGCACACGGCTGGCTCCTATTTAAATGGTTGTCCAATAGGACTCCAAGATCCCCCTCACAGTTACTCCTCTTGAGCGAGGAAGAAGGAGATGGTTGCAGAAGGTTGCGCTAGTTGAAGTCTTAATGGGGGAACGGATGAAAACAGAGATGTCCAGAGAAGAGACGGTGCCCATTTCCTCCAAATCTCAATCCCTTTTTTTACATCGGTCACAGCAGGTGACAAAAATGATCAGGGTTTGAACTGCATATTGGTGTCCACCAGGGTGACTTTCTGACTCCGCTGCAGACCCCCCCCCCCACTCGCCCCCAGGATTAAAATAACAAGAGGAAAATAAGAGGGCAGAACTTGGTCCTGAGATCCTGGTTGCAGATCCAGAGTTCATTGACTTCTTCTTCTTAGGAGAGATTCTGGCACTCGTTGTTCTGACAGCCTACTTCCTGATGAGTGTGCAAATATTTCCGGATTTGCACAGGGCTTTGTTCTTATCCTGAATTGTCCGAAGCAAAACTTCCATTCTGGAGCCAGCCTGCTTCCTCTTTGCTCATATCGTATTTGCTCATCCGTTTATCCTTGGCTGATGAAAGAACAGGACCCACGAGGACCGAACTCCGCTGGATGACATGGAGAATCATGGCTCCAACTCCCAGATTTCCCCATCCAGCATGAAGGGAGTGAGATTTGCTCTCTATTCCTAGAGAGCCAGCCTGGAAAGAAGGAGAAACTTCCTTGCGATTTCTCCGCGGGTCGCCCATGAGGCCAATGATGAAGGAAGACACGGACACGAGTCTTCTCTCAGGATGAGACGACCCAGAGCATAGTCTGGATGACTCTTTTATTGAGCATACACAAGGAAAGGGTGGAGTTGCAAGGTCCATGTGGACCAATCATGGTTGTACCAGTCTATGGTATATGGTAACTCATTCACTTCCATGTAGACCTCTGAACCTAGAGAATGCCCATAGTCAGCAAATAAATCTTTTACTAGCATGCAAACTTCTGACCCCTGGTTGATACTGCAGAGTCAGCACGCAAACTTTTGACCCCTAGTTAGTGCTGAGAGTTAACCAGTTGTGACCTCTGACCTACTTAGTGCTTAGAGTTAAGAGTTTGTGACTTCTGCCCTACTTAATGCTTCAGAGTCAGCAGTTTGTATTACTGATCTTATGGTATGGTTGATCATTACTTGCTGTTGTATACGTGTTCCAGCATAGCTATGCATGCCTACACTTATGCTACAACACTTCCTGCCAGTGAGAACAATGTATCAGTAGAAGGGATTGTCTCAGGAAGTTCCTGAGACATCACTGAAGGTTTTCAAGAAGAGTTTGGACAGCCATTTATCAGCAATGGTATATGGTGTCCTGCTGAGCAGGGGGTTGGACTAGAAGACCTTCAAGGTCCCTTTCAATTATGTTATTTTGTTAAGGAGGAATTTCCTGACTTTTGGAGAAATTAGTCAGTAGAATGGCATGTCTCCAGAAGCTGTGAATGCTCCATCACTGAAGATTTTCAAGAAGAGATTGGACAGCCGTTTCTCTGGAATGTTATAGGGCAGAAGTATTCAACTTTGGTAACTTTAAGGCTTGTGAACTTCAGGTTTGCCTGTCATCCTACAGCAGATTTGCTTCACCTTGGCCACTTTATCCAACTCATTCAACTCACTCACTCACTCACTCACTCAACCAACCAACCAACCAACCAACCAACCAACCAACCAACTCACCCATCTCACTTAACTAACCAACCAACTCATTGAACACAAGCAACGAACCAACTCAGCCAACTCACTCAACCAACCAATCAACTCAACTTACTTAACCATCCAATCAACCAACTCATTCAACTAATCAATCAACCAACCAACTCATCCAACTCAACCAACCACTTGTTTAATTCAACCAACCAACTCATCCAACTCAACCAATCAACCAACTGTTGGCTGAGGAATTCTGAGAGTTGAATCCCACACATCTTAAGGTTGCCAAGGTTGAAACCACTGATATAGAAGAACCTTCATCCAGGCTGGCTAGGGAATTCTGGAAGTTGAAGTCCACATGTTTTAAAGTGGCCCAGTTTGGGTAACTCTTACTTTAGAGTCTCCTGCTTGAGCAGGGGATTGGACAAGAAGACCTCCAAGGTCCCTTCCAACACTCTTATTCTGTTACTCTACACAGGTGACTTTCCCTGTCGGTGGGAGAGGTGGTTCCTTGATTTTATGGAGAGGTTTATAAAGAGCCCTGGCAGGCCAGTGGTTAGAATGCAGTATTGCAGGCTAATCTGTCCACAATCAGGAGTTCGAACATGATGGGACTCACGGTTGATTCATCCTTCCGTTCTTCTGAGTTAAATGAGGACCCAGATTGTTGGGGGCAAGAGGCTGACTCTGTAACCTGCTTAGAGAGGGCTGCAAGCTCTGTGAAGTGGCCTGTGTAGCTAAGTTCTGATGCAGTTACTTTTCTTTCTTCTTTCATCTCAATTTTTTTATTGGTTTTTCCATCTATAACTACTACAATCATCCCATTAACATTGTTATGTCATCATACCCGTATATCAATCTTACACCACTTCTATATTTATATACGTTCATCTACAGTTCTATACATTTCTCTATTGTTTCTCGGCTGAATTAACTTTATTCCTGTTATGCAACCATTTATACCAGTTATCCCAAATTTCATAGTATTCAGACTCTTCCTTGTCCTTTAATCTGAATGTTAACTTGTCCATTTCTGCACAATCTAGAATTTTCTGAATCACTAGTTCACCTGGGGGAATATTGTTTTGTTTCCAATATTGGGCAAACATTATTCTGGCTGTAGTCAACAGATGTATTAGTATGTATTTAATTTTCTTTCTATCTTTCCCCTTGGTTATTCCTAGCAGAAAGAGTTCTGGTTTATATTCTATTTGTATTTGTATTTGTATTTTATTATTTGTATGCCGCCCTTCTCCGGGAGGACTCAGGGCGGCGAACAATTCAAGGGGGAAAAAAAAAGGGAACATAAAAGACAAAATACAGATAATAAAAGTAGACAACAGTCGCACAACCATACATGTCGAGAGGGGAGGGAACTCATCACCCCCAGGCCTATTTGTTCCTCTGTAATTTGTTGTATACATTTCCAAATTTTAATCCAATACTTTTGAGTTTCCGGATAGGCCCACCACATATGATAGAAAGTCCCTTGTGTTTTTTTTTGCATTTCCAGCAGGTCAGATTCATGTTGCTGTTGCTTTTCATGTGCCCAGGAAGGCGTCATTATCCCAGAAGTGATATCTCTTCTACACAAACTCAGCTAATAATTCACAGGATCTGAACATCCACAAGACAATATGCTATTTGCCAGTCTTCCCTCTCCACTAAAACTCTGCCTTCTCGCAGGTCAAGGTGCCCCATTCCAAGCTATGTTGAGTTTTCTAGAGATGTGCTTGGTTAGCTAGATAATTGGACGCATGAAATATATTTGGCTGATGTGGCAGGCCACGTCCTTCCAAAATGTCGGTTCTCCTGACCCCAGATAAGCTGCCTTCAGCAATGCCAGGAATGTCCAAGGGTTCAGCCAGAGCAATGCCGGAGGCCTTTAAGTGTGCAAAGACGCCTGCTCCATGCGCCCCTGGAGTGGGAAGCCGCCCGCATGCCAGCTCTGAACTGCCTGGAAACGGATTCTTATTTTTTTTTTTACCCCTTAACGGAGAACAGCGTTTTAATTAATCAGCAACTCCATCAATAAATCAAGTCAATTTCATTCCATCTGTCTTGGCGTGGCTTCCAAAATAATTCCGTTCCAGTAGGAAGGGAGAAAAAGATTGGCACGCGGAAAGGATGCTGTGCGCTAAAAAAAAGGAAAACGCCTCCGAATTCTGAAAGAATGGATGCTTCTCTCGAAAACCAGCCTATAAATCCTTCGATGAGGGAGGGGTGGAGACAATATCAATCTTTCTTTCGGCACATTAATGTGCTTGCAGCTGGGATAATTAACGCCTCTCCATCTCTGCCACTGAGCTTCCAGAGTAGCTAATGGTTGGATGCAAGTTTCCTGGCCCCAAACGTCACTGTTTGACCGTTTGTGTGTGTGTGAGGGGGGGGGAGGGAGGGAGGGAAGGACATGGAGAGACTGGGACCCAAAAGTTGCGGAGTCCTTGCTGCTCTCTGAGCTTGGTGGTTTTCTTCCAGACGTCTTGTTAACCAAACTAGGTAACGTCATCAGTGCTAGAAGGAACCAAGGTTTTGCGGAGAGGAAGAGGAGGAGGAGAACTATGGAATCCTTGGTGTTTTGTGACCCAACTAGGGAACATCATCAGTGCTGCAAGAAGGAAACAACCAAGCTCAGAGAGGGACTCCATAGTGGTCTTCTCCTCCTCCTCTTTCCTCCTCCTCCTCCTCCTCCTCCTCCTCCTCCTCCTCCTCCTCCTCTTCCTCCTCCTCCTCTTTCCTCCTTCTCCTCCTCCTTCCTCCTCCTCCTTCCTCTTCCTCCTCTTTTATTCTCCTTCTTCTTCTTCCTTTTTCCTCCTCCTCCTTCCTCCTCCTCTTTCCTCTTCCTCCTCTTTCATTCTCCTTTTTCTTCTTCTTCTTCTTCTTCTTCTTCTTCTTCTTCTTCTTCTTCTTCCTCCTCCTCCTCCTCCTCCTCCTCCTCCTCCTCTTCTTCTTCTTCCTCCTCTTTCCTCCTCCACCTTCCTCCTTCTCCTTCCTCTTCCTCCTCTTTCATTCTCCTCCTCCTCCTCCTTCTTCTTCTTCCTCCCCCTCCTCTTCTTCTTCTTCCTCTTTCCTCCTCCTCTTTCCTCCTCCTTCCTCTTCCTCCTTTTTCATTCCCCTTCTTCTTCTTCCTCTTCCTTCTCCTCCTCCCTCTTCCTTCTGTTTCATTCTCCTCCTCTTCCTCCTCCTCCTCCTTCTTCCTCTTTCCTTCTCCTCCTCCTCCTCCCTCTTCCTCCTTCCTCTTTCTCCTCTTTCATTTTCCTTCTCCTTCTTCTCCTTCTTTTCCTTCTCCCTCCTCCTCCTCCTCCTCCTCCTCCTCCTCCTCCACAGCCATCTCTGATCTACAAGAGAAGGTGACCAGGTCTTGTGGCCAAGGACTCCTTGAGTAGAGGAGCAGCTGGAAGAGCCTGATTCCAGGAAAAGGCAGTGCAGGGTCTTCAGGAGATCAAACCCATATCCTGGAATTCCAAACCACCACAGAAATTATGTTTATCTACTTGGCAGACCTGAAGCTTTGTAGAAGCTGCTGTGCTTGCTTTTTTCTGGGGAATTTTGCTCCCCAGCCTCTTCTCAAGAAAGATGCAATATTTCCTGTAGTTTTGCAAGATTTTGGCACACTGGATAAGCCTCCTTTGAAGAGTTCCCTCCTCCCACATGTTCTGCAGAAACTCAACTCTTGTGAAGGGGACATCAGGCTCATAACACAGAATGACAGAAGTTGGAAGGGACCATGGAGGTCTTCTAGTCTAACCTCCCTCCCGCTTGAGCAGGAGACCCTCTACCATTTCAGACAAATGGCTGTCCAGTCTCTTCTTAAAAACCTCCAGTGACGGAGGACCCACAACTTCTGGAGGCAACTTCTCTTCCACTGGTTAATTGTCCTCACTGTCAGGAAATTTCTCCTTAGTTCTAACAGAATTGGAAGGGATTTTGGAAGTCTTCTAGTCCAACCCTCTGCTCAAGCAGGAAACTTTAGATCATTTCAGACAAACCGTTATCCAGTCTTTTCTTAAACACTTCCAGGGGCATTCAAAACCTTTGGTGGCAAGCAGTTTCACTGGTTGATTGTTCTCACTGTTAGGAAGTTTCTCCTTAACTCCAAGTTGCTTCTCTACTTGATTAGTTTCCCTCCTTTGCGTCTTCTCCTGCCTTCAGATGTTTTGGGAAATAGGCTGACCCCCTCTTCTTTGGGAAAGCCCCTCAAATACTGGAAGACTCCTATCTTGTCCCCCCCTATTCCTTTTTTCCCTCTGGAGTAGCCATAATCAGTTCTTGCAATGATGTCCCAGGATCGACAGTGTTAGGAAAGGGGATTAAAATCAGTGGCATGAGTTGTGAGCATGGTAGCTTTTGGAGAGAAAAAAAAAGTCTCCTTAAACAAATTAATTCAATTAAAGTTGTAGCTTTCACTCTCTTCCTCCCTCTTAACAAGCTTGTACTCAATCCGGATAAGACCGAGTGGCTGGTGTGTTTCCCTCCTACTAATTGGCCAAGTTTTCCATCTCTCAGGCTGGGGGGGGGGTGTCAAACAGTACGCCCCTCAGACAGGGTTCGCAATTTGGGAGTCCTCCTGGACCCACAGCTGACTTTCGAACACCACTTGTCGGCTGTGACCAGGGGGGCATTTGCCCAGGTTCGCCTGGTACGCGAGTTGCGTCCCTACCTGAACCGGGAGGCCCTCACAACAGTCACTCGAGCCCTTGTGACCTCTAGACTGGACTACTGCAACGTGCTCTACATGGGGCAGCCCTTGAAGAGCATCCGGCGACTCCAGCTTGTCCAGAATGCAGCCCCGCAAGCGATCGTGGGTGCACCTCGGTTCACCCACGTAACACCTATCCTCTGCGAGCTGCACTGGCTGCCTATTGGTCTCTGGATACGCTTCAAGGTGCTAGTCGTCACTTATAAAGCCCTTCATGGTATTGGACCTGGGTACTTGAGAGACCGCCTGCTGCCAATCACCTCCACTAGACCGATTAGATCCCACAGATTAGGCCTCCTCCGAATCCCATCCGCCGGCCAGTGTCGACTGGCGACTACCCGGAGGAGAGCCTTCTCTGTGGCTGCTCCGACCCTCTGGAACGAACTCCCCGTGGAGATTCGAACCCGCACCACCCTCCAGGCCTTCCACAAAGCCCTTAAAACCTGGCTGTTCCGGCAGGCCTGGGGCTAAAGAGCTGTTGCCCCCGTCTCGAATGGTATGACTGTCGTGTGTTTTTAAATTATGTATTGTTATGTTTGTCTTTTTTATCCCCCTGTCTATACCCCCTTCCCTGACTGAATTGTGAGCCGCCCTGAGTCCCCTTCGGGGGAAAAGGGCGGCATATAAATGTAATAAATCCAATCCAATCCACTGTTCCCTCTAAGGTGCGCAGCTGCGCGGCCGCGCACGTGGCAAGAATCCCCGCGCAGCAGATTTCTAACTGCCGCGCAGAGATTTCTACCAAAGCAAACGTGGGGAAGTCCTTTGCAGGCGGCTAGAACTGGCCTCCCGCAAAGGACCTCCCCAGTCTTGTTTTGATGAGCCGCCCATGGCAGTGGTGCCTCTCCCTCCACGCGGAGCACCTGAGCTGACCCCCGCGTTATCCCTCCCCCTTCCTCCTCTGCCATGCTTTTGAGGCCGCGGAAGCTAGTAGGAAAGCCGCAGAGGTGGAGGCAGCGGCAGGGGTAACCCAGAGCCCAGCTGAGGTGCTCCGAGCGGAGGGGGAGGCACCACCGCCGCTGCCATGGGCGGGGGCGCCAGTGGGAGCTTTGCCGGCTTCACCGGCAAAGAACTAGAAGAAGCAAGAGGACTGGCGGCTTTGCAATGCAACCCCCTGGTCCCGCTGGCCGCGGATTTGATTCGGCGTAAGCGGGGGCCGGACACATGCTGCGCCGACTTTGAGCAGTGAGGCGGAGTAATTCAACATCCCCCCCCCAAAGAACGTGTGTGTGTGTGTGTGTGTGTGTGTGTGTGAGAGAGAGAGAGAGAGAGAGAGAGAATTGGATCAAAATTGGTGGCCAAAGGAGTGGAGGGAGGGAGGGAGGGAGGGAGGGAGGGAAGGAAGGAAGGAAGGAAGGAAGGAAGGAAGGAAGCCCCCTGTGAAAAAAACTGAAGATGGAGCAGTGAATGAATAAACCATAAAAGCAACAAACAGTTAATGCGTAAGTAAGCTGAGGAGCAAGTTCTCAACTAAGGAAGCAATATAAGAAAGAAATATAAAAAGCTCAATATGCCAAAAAACACTTATTTTAGTCTTCATTTAATTACTTGTATTGTAGTCTGATGTAACATCTTTTTAAAGTTAACGTTAGTTAGAAGAGATAGGGTACAAAACTTAAATAATAAAAAAATTGTACATTCATTTTGAAAAATAAATGCAATACTTGATTAATTTCATATCTTTATTTAAAATAGTTTTGGCATGGCATATGATTTTATTGACTCAGTTGGAAATGATGTGGATGTTGTATCTGACTCTGAGGTATATATATTCTTAAGTAACATAACATATAGCATATTGTCCAAACTTGCTAGACTATTTAATTGATCTTACTACTTTAAAGGGGGAGAGTTTCATGATAAATTATTTTATTACATTTATGTTGCATTTATATATTATATTTATTACATTTATATTCCACATTATATATTTGTATTGTTATTTTAGTGTTTATTGTCAATTTCGATAGATATTATATTGATATATCAATACTGATTTTAATCATACTAAATAACAATTACTGCTATTATTTATCAGCATTAAATATTTACAGTTTTTAATATCGAGTTAGTCGTATTTTAGAATAATAGCATTATCTTTTAATAGGATAATTGGCAAAATCTAATTCACATGTGATGGGTTGCATTCCAAAGGAATGTGAGAGGACAGGTTGCCTGCAAAATGCCAGGACCCAGGACCCTGTTGGTGCCATGTCTCTCTCTAGCCAGTCTAACAATCTAAAAGCTGAGCAAAGAGCCTTTTTTTTTTCAGGGTGAGCGGAAAAGTATAGTGTTTGAGTGGCACATTTTCATGCCTGGCATTCCTCAGGCTGAAACCTCGCTCACAATCGGCGCTTGACGCTTGGAATGTTGCGCAAATGTCCAGCAGACGTGACAGCAGTTCAAACTGTTGCTCTCTTAGGTGCTCAGGCATGAAACTCTGCAGCTCAAACACTATACTTTTCCGCTCACACTGAAAAAAAATTAGAGGGAACATTGATCCAATCTCTTCTCCTTCTCTTTCTCTCCCTTCCGTCCACCTCTCCTTACCTCTTTCTTCTTCCCTTACCTCTCCTCCACTCTTCCTCTTCCTTCCCTAGGAAGAGAGAGAAAGAGAAGGAGAGAGGGTAGGAAGGAGAAGAAAGAGGGTAGGAGTAGGGGAGAGGTAAGGGAAGGAAGAAGGGCAAGGAGAGGAGGAAGGAAGGAAGTAGAGAAGGAAGGGAGGGAGAAAAGAAAAGAAAGAGAAAATAACATGGTGTTACAACAGGTGTTAGGGATGGTAAACAAAGCAATCCAAACTATACCTTATAACCTTTTAAATGGAAAAACAATAGTATAAGAATGGCAAAGAAAAAGAATAACTATGTGAATGTATACCTATAATTGTATGTAAGAGAATAAATGACAGTAAAAATATAAAGCACAATATAGGTAAATAATATTTGGTTATAAATAGCTAAGTATAAATAAATAAATAAATGTATATAAAAATGGATAACGAACAAGGAGATTATGAACGCAAGATAGAAATGTATAGAAGGGAAAACACTAACTGCAAAGAAACCGATTCGGAACTGCGGTATGATATACGATGGAAATTATTGTTCCTATGTTGTTTTTAAGTCATGTGTCTGTTTCTGTTGATGTGTTTATGTGTATAAAATAAAAATTTATATTCAAAAAAACAGTTGTGGCTTTCAAAGGTGCCTGGTAAATGGGCACTTTTCAGGAAAATGGAAGGTGTGTCAGAAGGGCCGCGCCTTTGGATCTTGATAGGCAACTGACAAGAGCAATTAGCCATGACAAGTTGGCGAAAGGTTTGCCAGCTGTAAATCCTGAGCGATGGCAGCCTGGGGCAAATTCCTGCTCTGGAATCCATAAAAGGAATCTGCATGAAACTCTTTCAAATCCAGCAGAGCAGCACAAGGCATGAGCCACGCCAAACAGCATTTTGTTATTTTATTTTACTTTAGATTTCATTTCCTTTTTATTATTATATTGCTTTTTATTATTTTAGTTTATTCTTTATTTTTCATTTTATTTTTCTATTCTGTTTTCTATTTTATTTTATTATTCTATTCTGCAATGTTCTATTTATTTTGTTTTATTGTTTATTATTATTTTATTTGCATCCCTTCTTTATTATTTTTTACAAATAACTCGGCAGCGAACATATCCAACCCTCCTTCCTCTTCTTACCTTTTTCACAACAACCCTGTGATGAAG
>NC_045545.1:99196851-99204351 GCF_009769535.1 Thamnophis elegans | reverse complement strand
AAGAAAGAAGAAGAAAGAGGGAAGGAAAAGAAAGAAAAGGAGGGAGGGAGGAAGGGAAGGAAGGAAGGAAGGAAGATTATAATGAGAGGGAGGGAGGGTCACCAGAAAGTCCTGCCTTGGCACTTGGCCATCACAGGGGCCCCTGACATAAGTGACCTCAGGCTGGCCACGCCCACTCAAAGGTGCTTTTTCAGGAGGCAACAGGACTTTTTTGTTTTTCTTTGAAGAGGTTTTTCAGCTCAGAGTTGAAGAAAGAAAGAAAGGGAGGGAGGGAGGGAAGGAAGGAAGGAAGGAAGGAAGATTATAATGAGGGAGGAAGGGTCACCAGGAAGGACTGCCTTGGCACTTGGCCATCACAGGGGCCCCTGACATAAGTGACCTCAGGCTGGCCACGCCCACTCAAAGGTGCTTTTTCAGGAGGCAACAGGACTTTTTTTGTTTTTCTTTGAAGAGGTTTTTCAGCTCAGAGTTGAAGAAGCTTCTTGGATGAGAAGCGAAACATCTTCAAAAGAAAAAAAACAGAAAGTCCAGTTGCAAAAAAAATCACCTTTGGGACAACCAGGACCGGGATGGCAGAGACGCTATTAAATAATTCTTTAAAAGCAAAAGAAAAAATGGGGCTGGCCCAAACCAGGCAACAGAACAGAACAAGCCGCATGGATTGTAAAGCCTTAGTAAGGCCAGACCTAGAACCCCGAATTCCGTTTTGGCCACCACGTTACAAGAAAAGTTGTGGAGACTTTGGAAAAAGTTCAGAGAAGAGCAACTAGGAGGATTAAAGGCCTGGAGGCAAAAACATACGAAGAACGGCTGCAGGATTTCGGTTTGGCTAATCCAGGGAGAAGAAGGACCAGGGGAGGCAGGAGAGCATCTTCCAATATTTGAGGGGGCTGCCACAGAGAGGAGGAAGGGGGTCAAGCTATTCTCCAAAGCACCCGAAGGCAGGACAAGAAGCAATGGGTGGAAACTAATCAAGGAGAGAAGCAACTTGGAGTTAAGGAGAAACCTCCGGACAGTGAGGACAATTAACCAGTGGAACCAACCTCCAGAAGTTGTGGGTTCTCCATCACTGGAGGTTTTTAAAGAGCGGCTCAACGGCTACTTCTCTGAAATGGCCTAAGGCAGCGTTTCTCAACCTTGGTGACTTTAAGCCCTGGCTGGGGGATTCTGGGAGTTGAAGTCACCGAGGTTGAGAAACCCTGGAGCAGAGGGTTAGACCAGAAGACCTCCAAGGTCCCTTCCAGCTCTATTTTTATTTTTTTATCCTCTTTGTATCCTGCCTTTTTATTTCATTCGACCACAATGTTGTTGTTGTTTTGTTTAGCTTTTCCTGGTTTAATTAACTAATGAAATATTGGGTCTATTGATTGATTGATGGATGGATGGATGGATATCCTGCATTCAAAGCAGCCCAGATCTCCCACCCACCTTCCTCCTCCTGCCCTCCCCAATCAATGCCCTTCAAGCACTTTCCCCTTTGTCCAAGGGAAGCCCTAAAAGTCCCAGGTGCTCTGGGCTGCCTTCCTCTTGCCTCCCTGGTGTCCTTTGGGGACAATCCACGGGGTCAAGGACAACCAGCCTGGTTTCCATGCTGGACACATGTGCAGAGACGGGTGGGGCGTGGCTGGCCGGACCCCAATAATTTGGACGTGGCCTTCCGAGCTGGTTCTTTGCTGCTCTTCTGGCTCCCCCTGCTGGTCACCTCCGAGTGCAGCCTCCCAAGAAGTCCCACTGTCCACCTTGAATGATGCTCAAGACGAACACAGAACACAGAGGACGTAAGAGTAGGGGAGAGGGCAGGAAGAAGGGAGGAGTAGGGAGGAGGAAGGGGAAGAAGGAAAGAGAAAGGAGAGGAGGAAAGAAGAAAGCAGAGAAGAAGGGAGGGAAGGAGAGAAGGAGAGGGAAGAAGAAGTAAAGGGAAGGATGCATAGGATGGCAAGAAAGCAATCTCAATTACATTTGTAAATATCTGGGCAGAGAAAATAATTGTTATAAATGTTAAAAGGTAACACATAATACTAATAAAACCCTGAGAATTTATATTTGTGAATGTATGTACAGTATGAGAAATAAAAATGAAACCTTTGGGGAGGGGGGAAAAGAAGAACATAGAACAGAACATAGAATTATTGGGTGGGAAGCAGAGGTGGGATTCAGCCGGCTCTTCCCAGTTTGGGTGAACTGGTAGCGGCGGCAGTGAGGACAATTAACCAGTGGAACTGCTTGTCACTAGAAGTTGTGGGTGCTCCATCACTGGAGGTTGTTGAAAAGGGATTGGAGGCCACTTGTCTGGAATGCTACAGGGTCTCCTGCTCAAGCGAGACCCCCAAGGTCCCTTCCGAGTCTCTTATTCGATGTGTGGTCCATCAAGTGGGAAGGAGTCCCTCTTGTACCCCTTCAAAATCGCTGCAGCCAGGAAGAGAGGAGACCCCAGGCAGGGGTCAAAGCCCAGGGCCAGGGTGAACCCGTCCCACATCTCCTGGGCCACCTCAAGAAAACTCTTCGGGAAAGCTTCCTATCCATGAAGTGGACAAACTTTGGTCAGCTTTTGTGTCCTTTTAGAGTGTTTAGAGTTTTATTTCATTTGTATGCCGCCCTTTTCCCTAAGGGGACTCAGGGCGGCTCACAACTCAAAAAGGGAAGGGGGGGATACAAACAGTTTAACAAGAACACAAAACTATACATAGTTAAAAAGCACAAGGACAAGGGAGGGGCGGCAGCCATTAAGGGCTGCGTAGCTCCCCAAAAGGCCCCCACTGAGACTTTGCAGAAGTGGCCCATCCTAGGCTGAGCAGCCATTGAGCCTGGTTAAAGATAGCCAACTGCAGAGAAAAAAGGAAAGGCTTCCTTCCCTTCCCTTCCTTTCTTCTTCCCTCACTTCCCTTCCCCCTCCCTCCTTCTGCCCTCCCCTCCCCCTCCCTCCCTTTCATCCCTCCCTCTTTCCCTTCCTTCCTTCCATCACCCCTCCCTCCAATCTTCCTCCCTCCCTTCCTCTTCCCTTCCCTTCCCCCTCCCTTCTTCTGTCCACCCCTCACTCTTTCCCTTCCTTCCTTCCATCACTCACTCCTTCCTTATTCCCTTCCTCCCTCCCAACCCGCTCTGGTCTTCCTTCCTTCCCCCTTCTTCCTTCCTTCCTCCCCTTCCTCCTTCTCTCCCTTCCTTCCATCACTCCTTCCTTCTTTCTTTCCTTCCTCCCTCCCTCCAATCCTCTTTCCTTCTTCTCTCCCTCCCAACCCGCTCTGGTCTTTCTTCCTTCCCCCTTCTTCCTTCCTTCCTCCCCTCCCTCCCTCTTTCCCTTCCTTCCATCACTTCTTCCTTCTTTCTTTCCTTCCTCCCTCCAATCTTCTTTCCTTCTTCCCTCTCTCCCAACCCCCTCTGGTCTTTCTTCCTTCCCCCTTCCTCCTTTCTTCCTTCCTTCCCTCCCTCTCTCCCTTCCTTCCATCACTCCTTCCTTCTTTCTTTCCTCCCCTCCCTCCAATCTTCCTTCCTCCCCTCCCTCCCTCCGGCCTTCCATCATCTCCTCCCTCCCTCCCTTCCTTCCATCACTCCTTCCATCCTTCTTCCCTCCCTCCCTCTGGTCTTCCTTCCTTCCTTCTCAATATTTTCCTTCTTTCCACATTAAAGCCTTCCTTCCCTCCATCCTTCCTCCCTGTCTTCCTTCCTCTTTCTTTTCCTTTCCTTCTCTCCCCTCCCTCCCTCCCATCCAAAAAGAGAGTTTTAAATCAAAGTTGCTCTAGGTTCAAGCGTCTACTTTTACAGCAAGCAAGATTTCTGGAGAGATGGTAATTTCTCTAATCCAGCCGTGAACTTTGGAGATTCCCCTGTTTGACCTTCTGTTCCAAGCTGATAACTCCCAGGAGAGATTCCTCAAGCACCCAAGAAGCGAGATTTGTGCCTGCCCCTCTGGCCTTTTATTAGTATCACTCCAAGGAGTGAAAGTGGCAAGCCGTGCTCTTACACGCACTCCCAGATTCGACTTACATTCAGTCACATAAAAATTCCCAGTCCAGGTTAACAGCTGCACTCAAATCACTTTCAACCAGGGGTGAAATTCAGCAGGTTCTGACAGGTTCTGGAGAACCAGAAATGAAAATTTTGAGTAGTTCAGAGAACCAGTAGCAGAAATTTTGAGTAGTTCGGAGAACCGGTAGTGGAAATTTTGAATAGTTCGGAGAACCAGTAGCAGAAATTTTGAGTAGTTCGGAGAACCAGTAGCAGAAATTTTGAGTAGTTCAGAGAACCAGTAGCAGAAATTTTGAGTAGTTCAGAGAACCAGTAGCAGAAATTTTGAGTAGTTCAGAGAACCAGTAGCAGAAATTTTGAGTAGTTCAGAGAACCAGTAGCAGAAATTTTGAGTAGTTCAGATAACCGGTAGTGAAAATTTTGAGTAGTTTGGAGAACCAGTAGCAAAAATTTTGAGCAATTCAGAGAACCACTGGCGGAAATTTTTTGAGAGGTTTGCAGAACCGGCAAACGCCACCTCTGGCTGGCCCCCAAGTGGGGAGAGAATGGGCATTTTGCAGTATCCTTCCCCTGCCACACCCACCAAGCCACGCCCACAGAACCAGTAGTAAAAATTTTTTAATTTCACCACTGCTTTCAACTCAAGACAACCGGTTCTTTGGAAGACTAGAAGACATGATGGAGGTAAAGGAATAAAACTTTGCTGGTGACAATGCACATTTGCTCTTTTACACACACACACACACACACACACACACACACACACACACACACACACACTTACTTAAACTTATTTACATCTTCCTCACCTAGGCAGCCAGGTACTAGTTGTCTAGTATTTATCTACAGTTGATTTTTTATTATTATTTTGTACCCGTCAAAGGGGCAAAAGGTTGAAAGCATGGGCGAACATAAAGGTGAACTCCAATAGAAAAGAATATTTGTGTCTCTGGGCTGAACTGTGGGGTCCGTGGTGCTCTCTGAGCTTGGTGGCTTTCTGGCAGACATTTCATGACCCAGCTAGGTAACATCATCAGTGCTAATAAGGAGGGAGGTTTATGGAATGGAGGAAGAGGATTATGGGTTCCTTAGCGTTCTCTGAGCTGGGTGGTTTTCTTGCCGATGTTTTGTGGCCCAATTAGGGTCATCAATGCTAGAAGTGGGGGTGGAGAAGAGGAGGAAGGGGGAAGAGGAGATGGAGGGGGATAAAATGTGGAGTTCTTGGTTTTCTCTGAACTTGGTAGTTTTCTTGCAGGCGTTTCATCACCCAACTAGGGAACATCATCAGTGCTAGAAGGGAGCAGGGTTTGTGGAGAAGAGGAGGAGGAGGAGGAGGAGGAGGAGGAGGAGGAGGAGGAGGAGGAGGAGGAGGAGGAGGAGGAGGAGGAAGATGACTGGCGGGGGGGGGGGCATCTTCCAGTGAGGACGATTAAGCAATGGAAGAGCTTGTCTCCAGAAGTTGTGGGGGCTTCATCACTGGAAGCTTTCATGAAGAGACTGGACAGCCACTTGTCTGAAATGATATTGAGTCTCCTGTTTGAGCAGGGGGCTGGACTAGAAGACCTCCAAGGTCCCTTCCATCTCTATTTGGATTTATTGGTCCTTGGTGCTCTCTGACCACCAATGTTGCTTACGGACATTTCATTACCTAACAAGGTGACATCATCAGTGCTACAAGGGAGTGGTGTTTGTGGAAAGAAGAGGAAGAGGAGAAAGAGGAGAGGAAGGGGAGGAGGTGGAAGATAAGAGGAAAGAAGGGGGAAGGAGGAAGAGGAGGACTATGGGCTCCTTGGTGCTCTCTCAAAAAGAGTCGAGGTGGCGCAGTGGTTAGGGTGCAGCACTGCAGGCCACTTCAGCTGACTGTTATCTGCAGTTCGGTGGTTCAAATCTCACCGGCTCAAGGTTGACTCAGCCTTCCATCCTTCCGAGGTGGGTGAAATGAGGACCTGGATTGTTGTTGGGGGAGATATGCTGACTCTGTAAACCGCTTAGAGAGGGCTGAAAGTATATAAGTCTAACTGCTATTGCTATTGCTATTGCTATTGCTCTGAGCTTGGTAGTTTTCTTGCAGACGTTTCATCACCCAGCTAGATAATGCCATCAGTGCTAGAAGGTTGTGTAGAACCTAGTTTAATAATAAAATGTCTGGAAGGAAACAGCCAAGCTCGGAGAGGGGGCCCAAGGACCCCACAAATCCGCTGACCCTGATTCGACAGTACTTCCTCCTGCCTGACCCCAGGCTGTTTGTCCAGGGACAGCTGACCAGATAATGTCCAAGGACATGGAATCCATTTACTTGCAAGTGGGGAATTCTTGAACCTTTGGCCAAAGGGGCCGGCTGGGAAAAGAGGAAATTAACATTCTTGCCACACGGAAAGAAAGAAAGTGGCCATTGGAGTCGCCTTCCCCAACCCTTGAGGTCCCTGGGATTACAACATCCATCAGGCTTCAAGCCATTGTAGCAATGGTCCTGCAGGCTTTGGGGGGGAGGGGAGGGGAGGGGAGGGGGGAAGTCCATGTTAAAAGGGCTCTTCCTGGAGGAGGTTCTGCAGAAGCCTAAACCGAACTCCATTGGAAGCAGAAGTGGGGATAATATTCCTCCATTTCCTCCTCTTTTCCTCCGTTTCTCCTCCGCACCTTCTCTATACGTAGCGCACGTCCGATGCAAACACCAGGAAACCCTGCAGAGAGATAGAAGGGAAAGGTTTACTCATCTCTCTCTCTCTGTGTGTGTCTCCATCCCTCCTTCTCTCCCTCTCTCTTTCTCCCCCCTCTCTCTTTCTTTTTCTTCCCCTCTCATTCTTTCTATCTTTCTCTCCCCCTCTCACTTTCTTTGTCTCTCTGCTATCTCTCTCGCTCATTCTTTCTATCTTTCTCTCCCCCACTCATTCACTCTCTCTGTCTCTCTCCTCTGTCTGTCTGTCTGAGGACCCAGATTGTTGGGGGCAATATGCTGACTCTCTGTAAACCGCTTAGAGAGGGCTGAAAGCCCTATGAAGCGGTATATAAGTCTACTGCTATTGCTATTGCTATTGCTATTGTCTGTCTGTCTCTCTCTCTCTCTCTCTCCCTCCACGCCTCCCTCCCATTTTTCTTTCTTTCTCTCTCCCTCTCTTTCTCTCTCTCATTATCTCTTTCACTTTCTCCCTCCCTCTCTCTTTCTTTCTCTCCCCCTCTCATTCTTTCTATCCTTCCCTCACCCTCTTTCACTCTCTTTGTCTCTCTCCTCTCTCTGTTTCTCACTCTCATTCCATCTTTCTCTCTCCCACTCTCTTTCATTCTGTCTCTCTGTCTGACTGTCTCTCTCTTTCTCCCTCCATCCCTCCCATTTTTCTTTCTTTCTCTCTCCCTCTCTTTCTCTCACTATCTCTCTTTCACTTTCTCCCTCCCTCTCTCTTTCTTTCTCTCCCCCTCTCATTCTTTCTATCCTTCCCTCACCCTCTTTCACTCTCTTTGTCTCTCTCCTCTCTCTGTTTCTCACTCTCATTCCATCTTTCTCTCTCCCACTCTCTTTCACCGTCTCCTGTCTGCTGTCCT